>NC_073379.1:111345044-111645044 GCF_028641065.1 Leucoraja erinaceus | reverse complement strand
AGATTTCCCCAACACTATTAAGAGTTTGTTTTAAGATTACTCATTTTTGGAATAAGACGAGTTTGTGCTCACGCTAAATGTAACAAATTATTTACAAGTACTTAGTTAAACAAAGGAACATAGACTGCAGCTGTTACCAATTGTGGCAGTTTTAAAACTTGAATATTGATTTAAAATGGTGATCGTTTAAACCATTTTTCCGGCAAGTGTTAAGATAAGTAACTGTATTTGTAAGATCAAAAAAAATAATCAATGTATTTCCAGTGCAGAACAGGATAAATATGTTTAAGAAGGAACTGCAGATGCTGGAAAATCGAAGGTACACAAAAAATGCTGGAGAAACAGCGGGTGCAGCAGCATCTATGGAGCGAAGGAAATAGCCCACAAAAATGCTGAAGAAACTCAGCGGGTGCAGCAGCATCTATGGAGCGAAGGAAATAGGCCACATAAATGCTGGAGAAACTCAGCGGGTGCAGCAGCATCCACTATTTCCTTCGCTCCATAGATGCTGCTGCACCCGCTGAGTTTCTCCAGCATTTTTGTGTAGCATAAACATGTTGCCATTCATTCAATTAATTTTGTTTTGGCATTGTGTATAATATACTAAATCTGTTATTGAATTATCGCACTGTGATCCATAGGTTCTGCAGAAAAAGTGGGCTATTCTTGCAGAAAAAGATGCAGATTAGTTTATTGTCATATGGATGCAATACAATTCCTTGTTTAAACGAAGCTCATAGAGTAGACAGTAACATGGTACTGACAAATCCTACAGTAAATGATGAGACCAGGACAATGGTACAAAGATTATAGTGCATCTTGAAGCACTAAAGTGCAACAGTGAATTAAGCAAATTAGAGTACATGGCAGCATCTTTACAAAGTGTGGAAAGATGGGAACGGTTCAGGAGACTGATAGCAATGAGGATGCAGATATTCTTAAGTCCAGGCTTTCAAGCTAAGTTGTGTTTAGTTTTGAGATACAGCATGGAAATGGCCAACCAAGTCCTTACCGACCAGTGATCACACCGCACATTAGTTCTATCCTACACAATAGGGACAATTTATAGAAGTCAATGAACCTTAAACATGCATGTCTTTGGAGTGTTGGAGGAAACTAGAGCACCCGGAGAAAACCCACATGGTCACAAGAAGAAGGTGCAAACACAGTACACACAGCTGTACCAGGCAATTGTACTGGAGCAATTGCTAGGGCAGTCTAAATATAATAAATCTCCGTTAATCCAGCACACTTTGGTAGTACTGAACTGGCAGATTTGCCAGGCTGTTGGTTGGTATTCCTTTTAATAGCCCAATACACTTTTGTTTTTAAAGAGTGAACAGGTTTCAAGGTAGCTGGAGCTGTGGTCTATTTTAAGAGTTGTGAAGGAGCCCCAGACGGTTTCAAGGTGAACTAGATGCCAAACCATCAGGATTTCCATCCAAAAACATCACCAGTCCAGAGATGCTGCCTGACCCACTGAGTTTCTCCAGCTCTTTGTATCTATATATTTACAGAAGTGAAAAGGCTGGGTTAGGCTTCATCTCAAAATCTGCTCAACAATGAAAACCAGTGCAGGATGGTTGAGTGTTTAACCATTCAACTCAGTTTAAAGTTGACATCGACACTCCTTCCCCCTTTGCTCTTCCAATTCTAAACGACTCTCTTCTCAATTTGTGCACTGCTCAGGAGGTTTTCCTCTTTACTTTATGTCTAATTCAAGCCAATAGTGGTCCTGTTGTTAAACAATTTAACTCCCCCTCCCATTCTCACACTAACTTGCTATCCTGGGCCTTCTCCATTGTCAGAGTGAGGCCCAACGCAACTTGGAGCAACAGCACCTCATATTTTGCTTTCCCATATTTTCGATTTCTCTAACTTCAAGTAACCCTTGCTTTCCCTCCCTCCCTCCCCATGGTCTGACTAGTTCTACTGTCCTCCTGATTAAATATTACTGACTGTATGCCACGTTGTCACCTTCCCATCAGCTATCAATGAACCATTCTACATTGCCTTATCACCATCCGCTTTGATCTGTTGTTTTCACACCTTACCCTTCTATATCTCTAGACTCCCTCCCCCTGCCAGTCTGAAGAAGGGTCTCGCCCCGAAACGTCACCCATTCCTTCTCTCCAGAGATGGTGCCTGTCCCGCTGAGTTACTCCAGCATTTTGTGTCTGTATCTGTGGTACTATTCCTTTTCCTTCTCAAAACGTCATGCACCATCTTTCATCAGTCTCTCCAAGTGGTGCGTCACTCCCATCGTTTCATTGTGGTTAATACATCCCCCTTCCGCAGTTTCATTCCATCCTGCTGGCCTGTTCCAGTGATATCTCTCCATTCTCCAGGAGCTGCTGCATCTCTCCATTTGCCACTGTAATGCCAGCACTGTTCTTTCTGCTTTCTCCCGTTAAGGGCCTGTCCCACTTACGTGTCCTTGGCACGCAAATTACCTTGTGGTCGCGTTGAGGCGCACGGGCATCGTATGGCCGCGCGGGGCCGGTCCCACTGAGAAGCGCGGAGAGGTGTGTAGTTGTGCGCGACATCGCGCGAATCTCCGAAATTTTTGTGGTGAACAAATTTTTTTGTAGTGAAGGAAATCTTCGCGCGCCCAAGACCCAAAGTGGGCGCGACGCAACGTCTCACCTCCAACAGCAGCAGAAGCAGGCAAACGATCGCCAAACTCGGTCTGGGGCTCACGGCCGTTGTGGTCCGGATCCGCCCCCACTTCTACTCCCAGAGCGGGGCCACGAAAATTGAAGTAGACACAAAATGCAGGAGTAACTCAGCGGGACCGGCAGCCTCTCTGGAGAGAAGCAATGGGTGACGTTTCGGGTCAAGACCCTTCTTTTCAGACTGAAGAATAGTCTTGACCCGAAACATCACCCATTGCTTCTCTCCAGAGATGCTGCCGGTCCCGCTGTGTTACTCCAGCTTTGTGTCCATCTTCAAATGACGTCATGCGCTCCAGACGGCTGTGCGTACGCATGTAATCGCGCCCGACCTTCGCGGGACCGTCGCAGCTCAACACAACCACCAGGTTGTGTAATTTGCTTGCCAAGGACACGTAAGTGGGACAGGCCCTTTAACTTTTCAGTACAGCATTTATGTCTTCTTTCACCTGCTGACGCACCATACACGCTGCTCAGCAGCATATTTCTTCTAATGGCCACCCTGGGGGCAAGTAATTGAATTCAATTGGGATGTGTATACAAATTCCCCGATAATTCATTCATGTGTGGCGACTTTAAAAAGCTTGAACAGCAGGAGACAGTAAGATTCAGCAACTATGCTAAAGAAGTGTGATCTGGGGGTAGGTTTAGTGGTGTGATATTGGCAGAGTGGATGATAAATTATCCTTTTATTTTATCCTCTGGTCTAAAGTCTGTTCAGAACATTTCTCAAGTGCATCAGGATAGTACAAGAGGAAGTGGCAGAAGGAAAGAATGCAAGAACGGTCAACACATGAGCTCGACAAAAATGGGAAAGCCTCCAGCCGGCCAAACATGCTGCAACTACAAGATTACAAGCAACGACATTTAATATAATTACTGTCAGACTGCATTTATGCTGGAGGCACTTCATTATCACTCCTGCTGAGTAGTTCTAGCAGTGTCCCAAGCTTCTGAGTTAATAATGTGTAAGAAGGAACTGCAGATGCTGGCTTCAATCGAAGATGGACACGAAAAGTCTTCACACTGAAGAAGGGTCACGTCCCGAAACATCACCCATTCCTTCTCTCCAGAGATGCAGTCTGTCCCGCAGATTACTCCAGCCTTTTGTGTGGACTGAGTAAAGAACCCAGGTTATGTTAAGATCTGAAATTTGCTTCGGAAACTAAAGGGCCTGTCCCACGAGCATGTGACCTGCACCATACCGGAAGCGGGGGCCGCGCGGAGGTCGACTGATCCCCGTACAGGGCCGGTCCCACCAGCATGCACCTGCATGCGGCGAGCGCGACCAAACCGGAAGCGGGGGCCGCGCGGAGGTCGAGAGATCCCCGTACTGGGCCGGTCCCACAAGCATGCGCCTGCATGCGCCGAGCGCGACCAAACCGGAAACGGGGGCTGCGCGGAGGTCGAGTGAGTGACGTGAAGTTCGAGCGAAGTCCGCGAGAAGTTCACGCATGGCGTACGGCGTCAAGACCGCATTGAGACGCTGCGTATGCCTGTCGAGGCGGTGCGTACGGCATCGAGGTGGCTGCGGGCCGGCAGGCCGTTGCCGCGCGGAATTTTTGAACACGATCAGTTTTTTGGAGCCCCGAGCGATGTCGGGACCAACTCCGCACAACTCCATATGGCTCTGGCGATCGAAGTGGGACCGGCCCCGCGAGGCCGTACAGCTCAAGCGACCATGTTAGGTCGCGCTTGCCGCATGGAGTCGCATGCTCGTGGGACCGGCCCTTAAGACTAACTAATTCATTCACAATTGCAGTTAAAAATTATTTCTGCTGCAGAACTTAGTTTTCTTAGCACCTTCAAATAAAATGGTACTATCAAAGTATTGACCTGTTTAACTGCGAAAGGAGGGGTCCCCCCAACGCAATATTCCAATATCTCTGGCCAGTGGGGGGGGGCTTTCTGGAGCGCTAGCATGGTGTTGTGGGCCGAAGGCACTGGTTTCCAGAGCGTTAGTATGGACATTGTGGGCCGAATGGATTCTTGGGCTGGCAGCTCAGTGACTGAGACCACACACACACGCACACACACACACACACACACACACACACACACACCATATATATGGCAGTAAACTTTCTTGAATGCTCACACGGTTGAGCGCGCCCTCTCCACTTTGGGGCTTCCGCAGTCAGCGGCACTTCCGCAATCAGCGTGATCTCTGCACTTACCGTCAATTAAGCAATCAGCGCAACCTCTGCACTCACCGGAAATAACGCAATCAGCGCGGCCTATCCACTAAGCAGAAGTCACGAAATGAGCGGGTCTTTTGAACCAAACACAGTCGGGACTAATAAAGCATTTATTCCTTCCAAACACAATCGGACCTAATAAAGCATTGCAGTTTCAAGCACAGGCAGGGCAGCAGGCCAAACAACTCATGGCATTGTCATTAAGGGCTAACAAATCATTTATTGCAAGTACATTGCAGACTCATAGTTCAGTTGATTCACAGCTTAGAATGCGAGTGGCCTCTCCCTCGCGATCTTGAAGGGTGACTGAGTCACGTCCAGGCATCCGGGGTTTTATAGTCCTGCCCCCCTGGAAGGGGCGTTACCTCCATCACTCTGATTGACAGGCGAGAGGATCTCAAGGTTTTTTAAACACTCATACTTTTTTATTTTTCATCGATGGGAAAAATCCTCGGGGCCTGCTCAGCGGAGGAGGACTGTGATTAAGATGGCCGAAAAATCATAGCGATATATGGTAGCGTTTCTTTCTAAAATCAATATAGAGCGCAGACAGGAAGTGGTCAAGATGAGACTTTTAATTATATAGATAATAAAATTTAGCGGGCATTCTACCTACTGGTCGTTTTTCCCTGGTCCTGAAAACTCCAATGAGCCAATCAAAATGCCCGGTCAGCGAAGGAGATTGCCTACGGCTGCCCTCGACTGCCTGAAACTAAATAGCGACCCCACTCCACTGCGAGTTAAAAAGATTTTACTCGCTGAATATTTTTCAACACGCTGAGAAATTTTCCGCGACCTAGCTGAGGCCGCGAGTTTGCGGGAACTTCCCTCGAGCATGAAGGATAGTTCCAGTGACCTCCTAGGACCTCGTGTCGACCATGCTGTGAGTTTGAGTCGAGGGCAAACTCTTGTAAACTCGTAGATTAGGTCACCGCAGTGGGACAGCCCCTTAACTATCACGGGGCTGTAATGAAAAGCTACATTCTGCTTCACCCTTGTTCTCTGGTGCTATCCACATCCCTTGCTACTAAATTACTTCTTTCTTAACTTGATGTGAGCTTCCAACTTCTTTTCTAATAGTGTGATCATATCTCTCAGAATTTTAACAACATGTGTCTACTCATTTGAAAGGAATACAGTTGAGACAATATCTCACCAAGGGAATTGGAAAAACAGATGCTGTCTCATGAGCAAAATAAAAACCCAACCATCATTCATTGGTATGTACGTACAACGTTGATGACTCACAGGAACTCAACTGATGAACAGGAGCTGTGCAATCTGTGTAATTTGTTAAAATTATCAAGCCAGATTTGTGCTGCAATGGGCTCATCTTCCTTGGGCACAACATGCCCATGTATGTCTGAAGAAGGGTTTCGGCCCGAAACGTTGCCTATTTCCTTCGCTCCATAAATGCTGCTGCACCCGCTGAGTTTCTCCAGCTTTTTTGTGTACCTTATGCCCATATATAGGTCTAGATACAAGAAGGACAAGACCTGAATAACATCACCTAGAACATATCGAAACAGTACAGCACAGGAATAGGTCTTTCAGCCCATGATGCCAACCTAAACTAATTCCAGATAGATACAAAATGCTGAAGTAACTCAGCAGTACTGGCTGGATTCCATCTCTGGATAGAAGGAATGGGTGACGTTTCGGATCGAGATCCTTCTTCAGACCCTTCTTCAGTCTTGACCCGAAACATCACCCATTCCTTCTATCCCGAGATTCCGCCTGTCCCGCTGAGTTACTCCAGCATTTTGTGTCTATCTTGGATGTAAACCAGCATCTGCAGTTCCTTGCTAAACTATCCCATTTGTTTGCACAATTACAATTCCAAAGTTTTATGTTCTGCATCTTCAAATTTAAGGACACCATCAAAGTACTAACTGGTCCACTATTCCATGCCTGTTCACATGTCTGTATAAATACTTCTTAAACATCACTATTGTATTCAATCACTTCCCAAAATAGAAGTCTTGTTTTGTTCCAAGCATCTACCACCCTCTGAATTTAAAATAAATGCCTCAGAACTCTTGTAGAACACAGAACAGTGTAGCACAGGGACACAGCTTTCAGTGACAATGTGTGTGATTATTGCCAATTCAGCATTAAAGTTACATATTTAACCTCAAGTAAAACAAAAATCCTATAGATGTTGGAATTTACTTTCAAAATCAAGCCCATTGAAACAAAATATAGTAATCTTACAGAAATTAAAGGACCGCCATTGATTTATTGGGCACAACAATTGCAAAGTTATTTGTGAAAGCTACTAATAGCCATTAATGACCATGTTTAGTTTATAGAGATACAGGGTGGAAACGGACCCTTTGGCCTACTGAGACTGTGCCGACCAGTAATCACTCATTCACACGAGTTCTATCTTACACACTAGGGACATTTTACAGAAGCCAATTAACCTACAAACCTGCACATTTTTGAATGTGGGAGTAAACCGGAGCACCTAGAGAAAACCCACATAGAAACATAGAAAATAGGTGCAGGAGTAGGCCATTCGGCCCTTCAAGACAGAAGTAACCCAGCGGTACAGGCAGCATCTCTGGATAGAAGGGATGGGTGACGTTTTCGGATCGAGATCCTTCTTCAGACCCTTCTTCAGTCTCGACCCGAAACATCACCTATTCCTTCTATCCCGAGATGCTGCCTATTCCACTGAGTTACTCCAGAATTCCACTGATTTACTCCAGCACCGCCATTCATAGAAACATAGAAACATAGAAATTAGGTGCAGGAGTAGGCCATTCGGCCCTTCGAGCCTCCACCGCCATTCAATATGATCATGGCTGATCAGTACCCGATTCCTGCTTTTTCCCCATATCCCTTGATTCCGTTAGCCCTAAAAGCTATATCTAATGGGCTTGTCCCACTTACGCGACTTTTACGCCGACTGTCGGCACCCGTCATAGGTTGCTGCCGGTCGCCGAAAAGTTTCAACATGTTGAAAATCCAGCGGCGACCAGAAAGATGCTACGACTCTTTGGGAGACTGAGGAGACGACTCACGACCGTACAGGCAACACCCTGGCAACATGTCACGGGGTGAACCCTGTATGGTCATGAGTCGTCGCACAAAGAGTCGTACCTTGTTATGGTCACCGCTGGATTTTCAACGTGTTGAAACTTTTCAGCGACCTGCAACGACCTATGACGGGTGCCGGCAGTCGCCGTAAAAGTTGAGTAAGTGGGACAGGCCCATTACTCTCTCTTGAAAACATCCAGTGAATTGGCCTCCACTGCCTTCTGTGGCAGAGACATGGTCACCTGTACAGACAGCACCTATAGTCAGGATCGAACCCTGCCGCTGTGAGGCAGCAATTCTTCTGCACAACTGCGCCACCATTTTCTTTTTATTTATGTATTTGTGTATTTATTTATTATTGTTATATTATCACTACTTACGGTGGCAGACATTTAAATGTGGACTTTAATAACTTTAATCAGTATCTTTAAAGCTTTTGAATTATGATCTATAGATTTAAACCACATTATTTCAGCTCAAGATTTATTAAGGCATTTTTAACGGTTGGCAAGGGAAAAAGAAGAATCTTTGATTGTTGTCTGTTACAAAATTCCAAGTGGTCGTGTTTCACTGGAACATATAGAAGATCGCCTGTGCATTTTCACAAATTAATTAAAAGTGCATTTAAAAGAAATCCCATTCTGTGCAAAACAGCTCCGGCAATGTTAATCATTGAAAAAAGATAGGGTGGTATTCAATTTAATGAGTGTTTGTGAATGTGTTTTACTGGATTGTTTTTGGTTTGTATTGTTGCTAAATATAACCTTTAAATAATATTAAATGTATTTCATAATTTGTAAAAAAAAAAGGAATTTCAGCATGCAATAGTTTATTCACAGAAAATATATGAATTATTCAAACTAATTAACCTGATTCAAGTTATAATTAACTCACTTCATGTGGGAAAAAAACATACTATCAGTAATAATATGTGACTGCACATTTGACTGCAATGTAACAGCCATTGACAATTATACATACAAGTGTTATGAATTGTACAAAGAATATTGATTAGTTTCAACAATGACAGGCTTCCAGACATCATTATTGATTATGATTGTTCTGCAGAGAGGAACTGTGCATCACATTGCCCAAAGTGCATACCATTTTTGTTTGTGTTAAGCCTTGACAAGGCATGGGGATTCCTTGCATTTAATGAAGCAAGACATGTAATGAAGTTGCAACGCATTTCCAGTGCCATGAACAATTCTACTTCCCTTTAGTGTTCAACAATCACACACAATAGTTTATAAAGATGTTTGCATAGCAATGTTTCTTGATTAAAGATTTTAAACGCATTCTAATGGTATTTCACAGAAATATATATATTTTTTAAATAAAAGATCTTTCTGTGCAATTCATGACCCTTCTATGTAGATTGTCAATTGCGGTCAAATGTATTTTTATTACTGATCGTATGTTTTTCCCCACAAGGAGAGAATGCTAAATATAACTTGAATCAGATTAATTAGTTTGAATCATTCATATATTCAGTAAATGAACTATTGCCTGCTGAAATTCTTTTTACAAATTATGAAATACATTTAATATTTTTAAAAGACTATTTTTAGGAACAATACAAACCAAAAACATTCCAGTAAAACACATGAAACTGCGTACACATTCACAAACACTCATTAAATTTAAAACTAATTTAGAGACAAGAGACTGTAAATGCTGGAACTGTGAGCTAATGAAATAGCTGGAAGAACTCAGCAGGTCTGGCAGCATCAGTGGAGGAAAATGGACAAGTGACATTTTGGGTCAGGGTCCTTCTGAAGAAGGGTCTCGATCCGAAAACTCACCCATTCCTTCTCTCCGGAGATGCTGCCTGTCCCGCTGAGTTACTCCAGCTTTTTGTGCCCTTCTTATGAAATGGCATCCGTCCATTTCCATCCAAGGATGCCGCCTGACCTGCTGAGTTCCTCCAGCAATTTGTGTATTTGCTAAAGACAAAAGCTGCTAATATTCAAGTGTAAAATACTCGCCATAGATTAGCGAGCGGGAGATTTGATTAAACCAGTTTTTTAATTGACTGAATCATTTAATAATTTAAAGATATTTTCATTGCAGCTCCCTTTTCATTGGATTGGGATTGCAAATATAATGTTGTATTAGGGAGACAAAAATGCTGGAGAAACTCAGCGGGTGCAGCAGCATCTATGGAGCGAAGGAGATATCTCCTTCGCTCCATAGATGTTGCTGCACCCGCTGAGTTTCTCCAGCATTTTTGTGTACCTTCGATTTTCCAGCATCTGCAGTTCCTTCTTAAATAATGTTGTATTAGATCTGTTCAAGAAGTTTGTTCCATTGGTTTGGTTTATCCAATATGTTTGACATCAGACGATTATCAAAACTTATTTGACAGTATATTTGAAAATATGTTGTCAGTTTTATGCGATGCTCAGACGTCTGCCTGATTTATTGCTAGAAAGGGTGATTAATAGGAAGGATGTTTATTGGGATAGCTGACCTTCCTGTTTAAATGGCAGGCATATGTCCTTTCTTTCTCCCTTATTGTATGCAGTTGAATCCATATAACCAAAGTTAAGCTAATTATAAAATGCATGTTATTAACACTGAAGGGCAATTTTCTTCCTCAGTCATGCACCAGACTGTTCTATAGCTCCATTACATATTTTTCTCAAGGTTGGGGAATCAATAATGAGACAGCACAAGGTTAAGATGAGGGGAAATATTTAATAGGAACCCGAGGGACAACATTCTCACACAGTGGTATATGGAAACCAGAAAGAACTAGTTGTGGCAGATACAATAACATCATTTGTAACCCCTCTACCCGCAAGCTCTGAGCCGAACAACTGGCACCAGTCTACACAGAGAAACCTGCACTGTCCCTGCCGGCTTCAAAGTCTCCACTATTGTTCCTGTACACAAAAAGCCAAGGATTACTGGCCTTAATGATGACAGGCCTGTCGCACGGACATCTGTAGTCATGAAGACCCTTGAAAGACTTGTGCTGGCCCCAGCTGAAAATATCACAATCCCTCTGCTGGACCCTCTGTAGTTTGCAAACAGGGCCAATAGATCAGTGGATGACGCAGTCAACCTAGGCCTGCACTTCATCTTCGAGCACCTAGACCATCAGGGGAATCCTGTGCTATCCTCTGCAAGGATTTTGTTTGTTGATTTTAGCTCTGCATTCAACACCATTGTGCCAGAGCTACTACACTCCGAACTTTCCGAGTTGACTGTGCCTGAACCCCTCTGTCGGTGGATCACCAGCTTCCTGACAGACAGGAAGCAGCATGTGAGGCTGGGAAAGCACATCTCGGACCCGCAGACCTTCAGCATAGGAGCACCGCAAGGCTGCGTACTCTCCCCTCTCCTCTACTCTCTCTAGACCAACGACTGCACCCCCACAGACTTCTCTGTCAACCTTCTCAAGTTTGCGGACGACGCAACCCTGATTGGACTGATCCAGGGTGGGGAGGAATCCACCTACAGACAGGAAGTGTCACATCTGGTGTCCTGGTGCCACCGCAACAACCTGGAGCTTAATGCTCTTAAGACAGTGGAATTAACAGTAGACTCTAGGAGGGCTCCCCCTCCCCTCACC
The DNA here is from genome assembly GCF_028641065.1 of Leucoraja erinaceus. Taxonomy (NCBI): domain Eukaryota; kingdom Metazoa; phylum Chordata; class Chondrichthyes; order Rajiformes; family Rajidae; genus Leucoraja; species Leucoraja erinaceus. The sequence goes on along the minus strand of NC_073379.1, from coordinate 111,633,549 downwards.
CCACTCACCATCATCAACACCACAGTCACATCTGTGGAGTCATTTAAGTTCCTGGGAACCATTATCTCCAGGGAACTTAAATGGGGGACTACCATCGACCCCACAGTCAAAAAGGCACAACAGAGGATGTACTTCCTGCGGCAGCTGAGGAAGCACAATCTGCCACTGGCAATGATGGTCCAATTCTACACGGCCATCGTAGAGTCTGTTCTCACCTTCTCCATCATGGTCTGGTTTGGCTCAGCCACCAAGCACGACACCTGGAGGCTGCAGCGAATCGTCCGATCAGCTGAGAAGGTTATTGGCTGCAACCTTCCCTCCATTGATGAACTGTACACTGCAAGGGCCAGGAAGAGAGTGGGTAAGATCATCTCTGACCCCTCTCACCCTGGCCATAAACTTTGAATCACTTCCCTCTGGAAGGCGACTCCGGACTGTCAAAGCTGCCACAGCCAGACATAAAAACAGCTTTTTTCCATTAGCTTGACTCAACAGCCAAAAATCTGTAGCTTCCTTGTGCTCTGGTATTGTATTTAATTCTTCACATGTTTAAATTATAACGTTTTATTTTTAATTGTCTACTGTATATCATGTTGTTACTTGCGAGCAAAGCACCAAGGCAAATTCCTTGTATGTGTACACACTTGGCTAATAAAATGTATTCAATTCAATTCAAGATATTTGGACAGGTAAATCGATAGGAAAGGTTAAAAGAAATATGGACAAAATGTAAATCAGACTAGCTTAGATATGCTATCTTGTTGGCATGGGTGTGTTGGGCTGAGGGGCACTCACCAGACTGTATAACTCAATTACTCTATATGCTAGACAACCCGATTGTCGAAGTAGATTCAGAAATACTCAGTTTTGTAGCTAGCAACTGAGGCTAATCCCATCAATCCATATGAATGGCTTAGTGAAGGGATCGATTGTACTGTTGCCAAATTTGCCAACACTACAAAAATAGGTGAGAAAACTAATAATGAAATGCACCCAAGGCGCGTGCAGAGAGACTTTGCCTGTCACAGAGTCACATAGTGATACAGTGTGGAAACAGGCTCTTCATCCCAACTTGCCCGCAACAGTTATTAGCAGATGGATATAAATATGGAGAAATGTGAAAACACAGTAGGTCCACAGTATTACTATATTTGGGGAGTTAGGGTTCGGTCAGGAACATGGAGCTGAGGCCAAGTTCAGATCAAGATTGATCATCATGGAGTAGACTCCTGGAGTTGCATGACCTCTTCCTGCTCCTGCCGTTATAGTGCAGGATTACTGAAATTGGTGGCTAGTTTCTGACAGACTAGGTGTTTAATGGATGGGCTAACTATTTGTTTCAAAGTAGTTTAACTCTTAAAAAAACATTTCACGATGATGGGGTGCTAGGAATTAGTCTTACTGGTTTGCTGGGTGTGTGACAAGCCTGCATAAAATGTTATAGTTGAGAATCTCTGCTTCAAACTATTGAGAGATGAACACCATTGTCATTTGTGTACCTGCTTTGGTGCACACAGCTCATTGGGAATCACTGAAGAATATTATTTTCTTGCAAAAAGCATACCACCAGAGGAATTCAGTAGAGAAAAATGGCAAGTTGACATTTTGGGTCGAGGCCCTTTGTCCAGATGACTGGCATACATTCCCTCCGCTGCTGCTGGCTGGCCTGCTGAGTTTCAACAACAGTTTGTGTGGGAAGGAACTGTAGATGCTGGTATACACCGAAGATAGACAGAAAATGCTGGAGTAACTCAGCAGGATAGGCAGCATTTCTGGATTGATGGAATAGGTGTCATTTTACTTCGGAGTCACGTGAGTGACTTCGTGAAGAACCCCGCTTCCACGCATGCGTGTCATATCGCTACACGCATTGCAACGAGTCACACAGGGGGAACGACGTTCCCCAAGCGGGAGAATTTGAAAGTCGGGAACAGCAGGTAAGAGACTCTGCGTTCCTTTTTTACTACTTACTTTTAGGTGGCTGCGGAAAGCCGGCGGGGAGACCCGTGGAGGGCGAGCAGCCAGCAGCAGCAACAGCACGAGTTTCCCTGGAGGGGAACAACCTGAGCCCGACTTTGCTCCCGCACCGGCAAAATTCACCTCTCGGCCGGGCGGGAAGCAAAGTAAAAAAGGTCCCTATGCCAGTCTCAAACGAGACTGGCTTGGGAGCAGTCGGTAGCAGCCAGCGCAGAGGCTGCGGGACAGACAGCTCGGACCAGCGAGGGGCTCGGAACACTCAGCGAGCGCAGCGGCACTGATGGAGTCGGAACGGGACGTTGGGGACGAAAACCTTCTTCAAAAGGTAAGGCCCAGGGTCCAGGGGATCCATAGGTACAGCCGGGGTTACCGGCTGCGGAACTGCCGCGAAGGACCAGGCCCGTGAACACCGGGGTCGGTCCAAGCGGCTCGAACCCGACACAGGGAACGACGGTCACCAGCGGGAGAAGGAAAGTCGGGAACAGCAGGTAAGAGACCCTGCGTTTCCTTCAACTTACCTTCTAGGTGCAGACATGGACCAGGTCCATGTAAGGCCGGCGGGAGAACCACGGAGGAGCGGCAGCGGCAGCAGCAGCGGCAGCGGCAGCAGCAGTGGGAGCCGGCAGCTGCAGGAGCACCGGCAGCTGCAGCAGCACTAACAGCGGCAGGAGCACAGACAGCGGCAGCAGCACAGGCAGCAGCAGTGGCAGCTGGCACTTCGTGAGGAGCTGGCAACGGCAGGAGCAGCATGGGCACATCGATTCCCGGAGAGGGAAAAACACCTGTGCCCAACTTCGCTCCAGCATGGTGAGAAAGTTCATTTCTCGACAGCAAAGGACTTTGCAGTTGACTGGCTGCAATCTACTACAAGGGACCAGTATGTGAGTACCAGGGTCAGTCCCATCGGGGTTTTAGTTACAATAATCGCTTCTGGGCTTTTTGGCTAAGATCAAGTGTAGTATCTGTTCTTATCAGTTTAATATCTGATACACCCCTTATCTACGGACCATATATATTAAATAAAAACTATAGTAGCTGTTATCATCAGTTTTAATGTCTTATATGTCCCTTAGCTAAGGACCATATAAGTAGGAGTGCCCAGAATTGAGGGCATTAGAGTGGGGTTGGCCGGCTGCAACGACCACTAGGGACCAGTACCGTCAGTACGGGGGTCGGTCCCAGGGGTCTAAGATAAAGGAGCAGCCAGGAGCGCTGAGAGCGTTGAAGCCAGGTTAAAGGAATAGATGGAAGCAGCTGTGCCAGTTATCCCCCTCACCGGCCATATCCACTTCACGGAAGGAAGGACAAAACTGGAGAAGGAGGACCATGGAACAGCGGGCAGCCAGCAGCAGCCAGCGGCACTTGGATCAACCGTAGTGGGATCAGCTGTGCCCGATGTCGGCCCCGCACCGGCCAGATCCATGTGACCGAGCGGTAGGCTAGACACAAATTAAACAAGGTAGTGGACTCAGAAGGGTCCGACTTTGCATAAAACCACCGGCAACCAGCGCCCGAGAGGGCTGGAGCGGGAAGAAGCGGTGTATGGAGCCTTGCTCCAACGTGATAACCCACAGCAGTACCTCTTTGAGGGCTGCACAATGCTTCTACCCCATCAGAGGGGAGCACTGTGGGTCAGTTCTGGGTTGACCTGCAAGAGGGGTCCGCAGAACAAAAGACAAGTGGGCAGGAGGTAAGCCCCACAGGGGTACCCCGTGCGGGACCCTAGAGATCTCTAACTCTATAAAAAAGAGTAGGCAGGACCCTGATGGGCCAGAGCCTGGTAATACAGCGTCCCATGATCCTAACACAGCAGGGACTCTGCTGGACATGGTGGCTGATTACTTTAGCCAAGTCAAACATGGGTAGACTTGGATCCAGGATGGCAATAGTATTACTATATGTCTGGCCACATACGCCAACAAGAAAAATTTACAAACACTGGCCAGACATCTGCCACCTGGCAACGGTGAGGCATTACAGGTGCCCAGTGTAAACCAATGCATTTGGCAGCATATGGACGAACATCAGGAACCAGGACCTCAAGATCCAGAGAACCTTCAAGGGATTGACGGAAGGCATCATAGCATACGCCCGCACCCTGGACTAAACGTAGGTAACCAAAGACCATCAAGACGCACTAGATCTGTTTAATAATATGCAATATGACCTGAACTACAAGTGGAAGGCGGCCATTCAGCCAGCACTAGGACCCCAAAAATGCTACCATTTGCAAACAAAGAACCGTGTGTGGACTAAGCCAAGACACTGGGGCTCATTAAGGCCAGCGCAAGGGCCTATTTTGGAGCATGATACCAGCCACAGGCAAGGCCATAAAAAATGTGGCTCATACCAGTAGCAGTGTCAGAAATCAATATAACCTGCAGGATCCGTTTTAGGGTATGGCCAGGGCGGCCACCCTGGAAGATGCGGAAGCCTAAACCTCCCACACAACCCCGAACAAGAAATATTAAACCAGAACCTTATTTTCTTCTGTTAAAATAGGGACCTACGAGGGTAGGGGAGGTTGCAACACTACAGTTATGTATGGTATATAATCACTACAGATTCATATAATCTCAGCAGTATTCAGGGTTATCTGATAGGGTTTTTTCTCATCCCAATAACCACAGTACATCATACACCAGAAGGGCATTTTGTCCTTACATATAAACCTAAAACAATCTAAAACCCACATGGTGCTACAAGATTTGTACACGAAAGATTGGATTGAACATATTTATTAAAATAAAATAGAGTAGGGTTGCAGGATTATCATTGATTTAACCCTAAACACATTTGTTCTAGATATTCATTTTAAGATGGATGCTCTTATTATTGATAAAGACTTGGTGTCAGTTGCGGGTTTCTATATGGCAGGCATTGACTCAATAGAGGAACTTTGGCAATATAGAGCTTACAAAAGGGGCAATCATTAGCCCCAATATTATGTACTAAAATTCGTAAACCAGCTTGGCATTGTTATGTAAATAAGCCATAGGGTGAGGTTTTCCCCCGTTCGGACCCATCAATGGGGTACTAGGGTAAATTCAACCACACTCGGCATCTGGAATTTTCAGAGTACCCGACTGACCTTCTCAATCATGGTTTTCAGTCTTACAGGGGATGGTGTTAGAACCATGTTCCCTATGAACATTGCCAAAAAATTGTTGATTTATCCAGTGACTGGAGACTCCATGCCATAACACTATGGATTTATTGATTTGTAGAGTCTAACAGACCCACTATACTGTCAGACAGGACGATATCTCATCTCATCTGCACTAAGACTGTCAACACGGAAGCAGTACCTTGGACACATCAAGAAATGGGGCATATACTACTTGGACAAACAATCTCGGCCAAAAAACATTCTGGCCGTATTGGGATTTTTAACAAGCCTCCATTAGGATAATCGATGGAGCTACAGTGCCATTAATAGTGCCACAAGTGCACTCTCCAATTACCTATCACAAGGATCGGAACGGCACGCGGTGGGAGCGCACCCCTGGTAAGCAAACCAGGTACTCCGAAATCTGGGACGTGGGTGTCGTTTTCTCAACATGCTGAGGAGCTGGTAGCTCATAACAGCGTTGTCACCTCAGTAACAGACCAGGAAGATGGTTATGCTCATGGTGTTATTTACCGCACAACAAGTCCAGCCATTAAGCAAACAGAGCCTGGACTACCTGATCATCTCACCGAGAAACTGGTGTTGTCATACAGGATTTAATAAAAGAAAACAGATCGGGTTCCTCGGGTCTAGGGTTTGATTTTATGGTACACCCATATGGCAAACGACTGTGTATAACAAGACACATCTAACAATACATAGCATATACTCGGAACATTCGAGGTCAGAGTATGGAGTTGTTTATCTCTTACAAGAAACTGCATGATAGGGTCACGACTCAAACTATATCAAGGTGGCTCAAAATGGCAGGAATAGACACTGATGTTCCAACTCTCATTCCACCAGGACTGCAGCAACATCCGCAGCAATATTGTACAGGTACCCACAGACCAAATCCCCAGAATGGCAGGAGGGTCATTTAAAAAAAGGGTTTTTCCACAGGTTGTATAATAAACCAGTTTATTTGGAGCCATCATTGTATTAAGAAAACATTTTAGGTTCAACAAAATAATTTGCCCGATAGGTTACAGGGTTATGATTCTCAAAAATTTTTAAAAAGTGTTATATTTTTTCGTTATACCACACAACTCTTTGTATAATTGTGTTTTAAAACTACTAATGATGCTCTCTCCCAATACCCAAGGCAGTTGTGAAGCATGGACTCGTTCCACGGCATGAGGTCACAGAGCTTTGAAATCTTCACGAAGTCACTCACGTGACTCCGAAGTAAAATAGTAAGATTAAACGAGAACTTACCAGTTTGAAGTTTGATCTGTATTTTATGAGGAGTTACGATGAGGGATTTCGTGCCCTCCGCTCCCACCCTCGTATGATCATATCAAAAACTGGTATCTCTTTGATAATCTTACTATGTTAGATCATTATAGGTTCCTGTGACCTCACACCGCTGCTTTGAAGTATGACACGCATGCGTGGAAGCGGGGTTCTTCACGAAATCCCTCATCGTAACTCCTCATAAAATACAGATCAAACTTCAAACTGGTAAGTTCTCGTTTAATCTTACTATTTTGGTTCAAGCCCTTCTTCAGACTGAGTCAGGGGAGAGGGAAAACAAGAGATATGGAAGAGATATGAACAACAGCAGTTTGTTTTTTTGTGCAAGACTCCAGCATCTGTGATCACTTGTGTCATCATTTATTACGATGATTATCAGTCAAAATATATACTGTTAGGATGCAAAGAATAGATTAGAGCACATCACGAAGACTGCAGTTATGTACACATTGTTAACCCTTTAATTCTTCTTCTCTTACCAGCGAACGGGTGTGGGGTAATTATCCTTAAACTGCCACAAATGAAACACAAGATACAAGATACAAGATAGATTTATTCATCACATATGCCAGATGGCACAGTGAAATGAAATTCCCATACAGCCATACAATAAAAAAAGGACACAACACACTATAGGGTTTGACACAAAACATCCCCACACAGCAGAATCAGAGTTTCCCACTATGTGAGAGACACTCTTCCTCCACTGTTCCCCGTGGTCAGGGCCTCCCCGTGCCCTCCGCAGTTGCCGCTACGGGCGGCCCGATGTTCAGGACCGCACGCCGGGGTGATACAAGTCCGACGTCGGGGCTGCGGGACGTCCTCAGCGGCGTGGACACAGAGTCGGCCCCCTCCTACCGGTGTCGGCGGCTTCCAAAGTCCGTAGGCCGTGCCGGGTGGAGACTGCTGCTGTAGACCCCCTGCAAGGCGCCCTAGGACTCCGTGTTGACGGTCAGCGCCGCCCGCGTTGGAATCTCTCCGCACCAGAGCTCCACGATGTTGGAGCAACGGCCCAACGCTCCAGAGCTCCAAACGGCGACCCAGGTAGGCATCGCCCGCTCCGCAGTGACTCCAGCGCTGCGCCGCCGCTGTAGCAGCCCTGGTCCGGTTCCCGGTCCCCGGCAGGAAAGGCCGCTCCGGTCCAGCTGGTAGGCCGCGAGGTGGGGGGCGAGGACGTGACTCGGAGAAATAGTCGCGTCCCCGCCAGGAAGAAACTTGGGAAACGATTTCCCCCTTCCCCTGCCCCCCTCCCCCACATAGAGAAGTTAAAGTTCCCCCCAACACAAGACTTTAGACTAATTAAAAATAATAAAAAAGATAGAAATAACAGACAGGCTGTACAGAGGCTGCTGCAGTGCAGCGCCCCTAGTGTACCCACATTCATGTACTTTTGTTTATTGAATCTTTCCTGTACTTTATTTGTGTGTGAATTATTGTGTGCTCTTCCCACCTTCTGAAATGATTTCCTGTCTTTCTCGAAAAATGTAAAATTTCTATTTTGGACAGCAATAGATACTGTTCACCCTCTAAATACCAAGTCTGTTATTGCTACTGCATTCCTAACTGGATTGCTAATGTTCTCCTCCCAACTTTGAGTCATCCCATCTTGTTGGCTGCCATTTGATGGTCCACCCATCAATTACCATTCTCTGGATAAGAGTCTAGTTTTTTCAGGTTGGAAGGTCATTTGCTCTGGTTGTTCCTGGCGTGTCTCCTTTCGCTCTACTCACCTTTTATCCTATACAGTGTGTACAGCCCATTCATAAACATCTCCAGGGTTAGGCTCATTCCTGCAAACCACTACAACAGCCACTTCACCTCACTGGGGAAACGTCCCATAATATTCTGCCAATCTTTGTTCATGTTCATAAAAGTACTGTACCCCCCACCCAACCCGCCCCTCCAAAAACAAGGATGTGTGCTGAGGTTTATTCCCGAGAAGCAATGGTGTGTGCGAGTTCTTCGTAAGGCCGGAGCCTTGATGTGGTAGTAGTCAAATTCATAGAATTATACAGCATGGAACAAGCCCTTCACCCCCATCTCATTCAACACTCATTCACCTGCATTTTGCCTATATCCCCCCAAATCTTTCTCATCCATGTACATGTCAAACTGGCTTGTTAATGTTGCAATTGCCTTGCCACTACTACTTAGTCTGCCAGCTTGTTCTACACACTCACAACCCTCTACAATTTGACCCTTAGATCCTCTTTAAATACTTTCCCTCTCACCTCAAACCCGTGCCCTCTATTTTTACCCCCCCCCCAGCCTGGAATAAAGTTTGTAACTATATACACTGTAAATCATATTTTTTATAAATCACTACAATGCTACTCCTCAGAGTCTCTTGCTCCAGGGTTAAACAGTTCCAGCCTGTTCAGTCTATTCTTATATAGTCCAGGCAATATTCCTACAAATAATTTCTGCACCTTCTCTAACTTAATCACATTCTTCCTATCACGTGGCATCCAGAACTGCACACGGTGCTCTAACTACAGCACAACCAATAATATATACAACTGCAACATGACCTCCCTACTCCTATACTCAATATGATGTGGATACAGAACTGGCTGGCAGACAGGAAGCAAAGAGTAGGAGTAAATGGGTCCTTTTCACAATGACAGGCAGCGACTAGTGGGGTACCGCAAGGCTCAGTGCTGGGACCCCAGCTATTTACAATATATATTAATGATTAGGACGAGGGAATTGAATGCAACATCTCAAAGTTTGCGGATGACACAAAGCTGGGGGGCAGTGTTAGCTGTGAGGAGGATGCAAGGTGACTTGGATAGGTTGAGTGAGTGGGCAAATGCATGGCAGATGCAGTATAATGTGGATAAATGTGAGGTTATCCACTTTGGTGCCAAGAACAGGAAAGTAGACTTTTACCTGAATGGTGGCCGATTAGGAAAAGGAGAGATGCAACGAGACCTGGGTGTTATGGTACACCAGTCATTGAAAGTAGGCATGCAGGTGCAGCAGGCAGTGAAGAAAGCCAATGGTATGTTAACATTCATAGCAAAAGGATTTGAGTATAGGAGCAGGGAGGTTCTACTGCAGTTGTACAGGGTCTTGGTGAGACCACACCTGGAGTATTGCGTACAGTTTTGGTCTCCAAATCTGAGGAAAGACATTCTTGCCATAGAGGGAGTACAGTGAAGGTTCACCAGACTGATTCCTGGGATGTCAGGACTTTCATATGAAGAAAGACAGGATAGACTCGGCTTGTACTCGCTAGAATTTAGGAGATTGAGGGGGGATCTTATAGAAACTTACAAAATTCTTGAAGGGGTTGGACTGGCTAGATGCAGGAAGATTGTTCCCGATGTTGGGGAAGTCCAGGACAAGGGGTCACAGTTTGAGGATAGAGGGGAAATCCTTTAGGACTGAGATGAGAAAAACATTTTTCACACAGAGAGTGGTGAAACTGTGGAACTCTCTGCCACAGAAGGTAGTTGAGGCCAGATCATTTGCTATATTTAAGAGGGAGTTAGATGTGGCCCTTGTGGCTAAAGGGATCAGGGGGTATGGAGAGAAGGCAAGTACAGGATACTGAGTTGGATGATCAGCCATGATCATATTGAATGGCGGTGCAGGCTCGAAGGGCCGAATGGCCTACTCCTGCACCTATGTTTCTATGTTTCTAATACCTCAGCCAATGAAGGCAATCATACCATACACCTCCTTTATTCCTCTGTCTATCTGTGTTGCCACTTTTAGGGAACTATGTACCTGAAAGTATTGCTTTTCAATAACACTCCACAGGTCCCTGCCATCCACTGTGTATGTCCTGCGCTGGTTCAACTTCCCATTTCAGATTTGTATTTGAGCATGCAACTTTGCAAAAAGTAAATCATTTCAAGACACAATGTGCCTGCATTGTTGCACCAGAATTTGGAAAGAAATTGATAATTTGTTTGCAGATTTTTAATACAGTGCCAGGGCAAAGTAAAATTGGTTTCCTGATCCCATTGAGAGCAAATGTGTTTCTAGACCCACATGTTCAGTCATATGAGTTTAGTTTAGTTTAGAGACACAGCCCTTTGGCCCATCAAGTCCGCACTGACCAGTGATCCCCGCACATTAACACTGTCCTATATACCCGTAGGTCAATTTTACACTTATACTAAGCCAATTAACCTACAAACCTGTACGTCTTTGGAGTGTGAGAGAAAACCGAAAATCTCGAAGAAAACCCACGTGGTCACGGGGAGAAGGTACAAAACAATCAACAATGTATCAGCATACATATAATTGGTCGCCCAATTATAGGAAGGATGTCAACAAAATAGAGAGAGTACAGAGGAGATTTACTAGAATGTTGCCTGGGTTTCAACAACTAAGTTACAGAGAAAGGTTGAATAAGTTAGGTCTTTATTCTCTGGAGCGCAGAAGGTTAAGGGGGGACTTGATAGAGGTCTTTAAAATGATGAGAGGGATAGACAGAGTTGATGTGGACAAGCTTTTCCCATTGAGAGTAGGGAAGATTCAAACAAGAGGACATGACTTCAGAATTAAGGGACAGAAGTTTAGGGGTAAGATGAGGGGGAACTTCTTTACTCAGAGAGTGGTAGCGGTGTGGAATGAGCTTCCAGTGGAAGTGGTGGCGGCAGGTTCGTTGGTATCATTTAAAAATAAATTGGATAGGCATATGGATGAGAAGGGAATGGAGGATTATGGTATGAGTGCAGGCAGGTGGGACTAAGGGAAAAAAGTTGTTCGGCACGGACATGTAGGGCCGAGATGGCCTGTTTCCGTGCTGTAATTGTTATATGGTTATACGGGTATATCAGATACAATGGAATATCAAAAGTCATACCACATGATATTTGACAACCTCGCTGTTGTTAAATGTATACACATTCTTATATACTCTTTAGCGCACAGTTCTCAAACAAACTATCAATATATATTTTTTTAATTCAAGATAACAGTAGATAATTACGTACAGATAAGAAATGATTAACACTCTTACTATCATCTTGTTGCTGCATCATTATTACAATGTGAATTTCCTATTAAAAAAGAAAAACATTAGCTTAGAAAAGAAGAATGAAAGATTTCCAAAAAATGAAGTAATGGGGCACATAATATAATGATATACAAGATGAAACTTATTAATGACATTTGATCTTTATAATGTTAAGATTTAGATATGAAATCTGATTTACAGTGTATATAGTTACAAACTTTATAAGGTTAAGATAAGCTTAAATATCACAGTGCATGTGTTGAAAATAATTAGAATTAAACCAAATGCAGTGGGACAACTTTGAAGTTGATTCGAAGGTTACGCTGAACTCTTAAGTTTTAAAAGGTGTGTTGAAAGCATTGGTGCAAATGACATTATGCTTCAGTTCATGATTTAAAAGCTTGAAAATGAGCAAAGCTGAAACTTAAAAGAAGTTGGGTGCAGTGATTTTTTTGCAGACTTGGCAGTTTCAGAATCTGCAAACATGGTTGAGGATATTTTGCCTGTTCCAAATGTGAGTGGAGGTGACAATGTGAATGGAATGGAGTACATTTACATGTCACAGGCACAGTGACTAGGCTTTTATACCCAGTGTACAATTCTTTGCTTTTATACCCAATGTACCGCGAGCCCTGTGTCTCCCTCAAGGGGATGCTACATTTCGTTGTCTCTGTACTGTAACTGACATGAGAAACATAGAAATTAGGTGCAGGAGTAGGCCATTCGGCCCTTCGAGCCTGCACCGCCATTCAATATGATCATGGCTGATCATCCAACTCAGTATCCCGTACCTGCCTTCTCTCCATACCCCCTGATCCCCTTAGCCACAAGGGCCACATCTAACTCCCTCTTAAATATAGCCAATGAACTGGCCTCAACTACCCTCTGTGGCAGAGAGTTCCAGAGATTCACCACTCTCTGTGTGAAAAAAGTTAGTCTCATCTCGGTTTTAAAAGATTTCCCCCTTATCCTTAAGCTGTGACCCCTTGTCCTGGACTTCCCCAACATCGGGAACAATCTTCCTGCATCTAGCCTGCCCAACCCCTTAAGAATTATGTAAGTTTCTATAAGATCCCCTCTCAATCTTCTAAATTCTAGAGAGAGTTACGTTCTAATAAACCCATCGTAAACCGAAAATATTGCAAGTCAAAAACGCATTTAATACATTGTGATCACGTGAGCGGAATGACGTGCGGCTCACTGCCGTTGCTGATCGTAAAGTCGAAATATCGTAAGTCGAAGCATCGTAAATCGGTAAACAAAAGTGGCCACCTACGGCGCTGACAGTAACATAGTATGCCGGCTCCTCCTTTTGTCCCCCCCCCCCCCCCCCCACAACGGCCCCCCATGCTGGGTCCTCCATTGTTCTTCCCCCTCTCTACGGCAGCCCCCCCACTCGCTCATCGACCGTCGACCACAGGTATTAGACAGGAAAATATATCTATTCAATTTCAGGCAAAGGTGCCACGGGAGTATGAGGGAGCTTCTTATATTTAGTGGTGGCATTCATTTCAAAGATATTCGCAAACTACAGTGCCCACCATAATGTTTAGGACAAAGACACATCATTTATTTATTTGCCAGTGTAATCCACAAATTGAGATTTGTAATAGAAAAAATCACACGTGGTTAAAGAGCACATTGTCAGATTTTAATAAAGGCCATTTTTATACATTGTGGTTTCACCATGTATAAAAATGTATACACATTTACACATTTTTATACATTGTGGTAGAAATTACAGCTATGTTTATACATAGTCCCCCCATTTCAGGGCACCATAATGTTTGGGACACAGCAATGTCATGTAAATGAAAGTAGTCATGTTTAGTGTTTTGTTGCATATCCTTTACATGCAATGACTGCATGAAGTCTGCGATTCATGGACATCACCAGTTGCTGGGTGTCTTCTCTGGTGATGCTCTGCCAGGCCTGTATTACAGCCGTCTTTAGCTTATGCTTGTTTTGGGGGCTAGTCCCCTTCAGTTTTCTCTTCAGCATAAAAAGGCATGCTGAATTGGGTTCAGATCAGATGATTGACTTGGCCACTCAAGAATTGACCATTTTTTAGCTTTGAAAAACTCCTTTGTTGCTTTAGCAGTATGTTTGGGATCATTGTCTTGCTGTAGAATGAACCACCGGCCAATGAGTTTTGAGGTATTTGTTTGAACTTGAGCAGATAGGATGTGTCTATACACTTCAGAATTCATTATGCTACTACCATCAGCAGTTGTATCATCAATGAAGATGTGAGCCAGTACCTTCAGCAGCCATCCATGCCCAGGGCATAACACCCCCACCACCGTGTTTCACAGATGAGGTGGTACGCTTTGGATCTTGGGCAGTTCCTTCTCTCCTCCATACTTTGCTCTTGTCATCACTCTGATACAAGTTAATCTTCATCTCATCTGTCCACAAGACCTTTTTCCAGAACTGTGGTTGCTCTTTTAAGTACTTCTTGGCAAACTGTAACCCGGCCATCCTATTTATGCGACTAACCAGTGGTTTGTATCTTGCAGTGTAGCCTCTGTATTTCTGTTCATGAAATCTTCTGCGGACAGTGGTCATTGACAAATCCATACCTGACTCCCGAAGAGTGGTTCTGATCTGTCGGAACAGGTGTTTGGGGATTTTTCTTTATTATAGAGACTTCTGTCATCAGCTGTGGAGGTCTTCCTTGGCCTGCCAGTCCCTTTGCGCTTAGTAAGCTCACCAGTGCTCTCTTTCTTCTTAATGATGTTTCAAAGAGTTGGTTTTGGTAAGCCTATCGTTTGGTCTCTAACAGTTTTATTCTTGTTTCTCAGTCTCATAATTGCTTCTTTGACTTTCATTGGCACAACACTGGTCCTTATACAGCAATAAAAGTTTCCAAAGGTGATGGAAAGACTGGAGGAAAGACTAGGTGCTGAGAGCTCTCTTAAGGGGCTGTCCCACTTGGGCGACCTAATTGGCGAGTTTAGAAGTGTTTAGGAGAGTTTGAAAAATGTCATGTTGAAGACTTCCTTCAACTATGTAGAAGACCTCCTTCGACCTCCTTGACTATGTTGAAGACCAGCTTCGACTAGCTACGATTAACTTCGGGAAAATTGGACAGCGAATAGTGGAGAGTGAAGATGACCTCCTTCGACCTCCCTTTGACAATGATGAAGATTATCTACGACTACCTTCGTCTACCCTCGGTTACCAACGACTAACATGCCGATCTACTACGACTAAACCTACAAGTAAAAAAAGGATCAATTTTTTCCATGGCGACCTTTTTTTTACTCGCGGGCATTTTTCAATATGTTGAAAAAAGCGCCACAACCTAGCTGAGGCCTGGAGTACACGGGGACTACTCTAGAGCACGATGGAGAGTTACAAAGACCTCCTACAACCTCGTGTCGACCATGCTGCGAGTACAAGTCGAGGGTAAACTCGCCAGAACTCACGGATTAGGTCGCCCAAGCGGGACAGCCCCTTTATACCTGCGTTAAGGAGGCAATTATTACGCACCTGAGCAATTACAAACACCTGGGAAGCCATATGTCCCAAACATTATGGTGCCCTGAAATGGGGGGGGACTATGTATAAACACAGCTGTAATTTCTACATGGTGAAACCAAAATGTATGAAAATACCCTTTAATAAAATCTGACAATGTGCACTTCAACCACATGTGATTTTTTTCTGTTACATACCTCAAATTGTGGAGTACAGAGGCAAATAAACAAATGATGGGTCTTTGTCCCAAACATTATGGAGAGCATTGTGTACAGTGGGAGCTCTGTTCGATCTCTTTTTCTTCAATATGTTTGATTGCTGTAAGTTCCTGGAAACACTCAGCTAATGAACCATTTTTCTTACTATAGATTTATGTTGGGTTGCATGCAAACTCTTCAATACCTTGTTGATTATCAGTATAAATCAACAATAACATGTAAAATAATGACATGTCGGCAATGAATAACAAGGTTGTCATTTACTCTGAGATTTTGTTAATTTAAATCACGAGGAGATTTACCCAAAAGGCTTACTTGTGTTATATGAGTCTCAAATAAGGTTACAGTCTTATATTTGCACACTGTCAACTGTTGATTTTATAAGCTGTTCTACAATTTCTGTGAATGGATACGAAGCTTCGATTAATTGGAGTGAAGATTAAATGGGGCGCAAATATTATATCATCATTCTGCAGTAATTACACAGCAACTTGTGGGAGCATTTTGTTGTCTCTGTACTGTACACTGACAATGACAATTAAAATTGAATCTGAATCTGAGAGTCTAGGACCAGTCGTAGCCCCAGAATTAATGGACTTTCCTTTAGGAAGGCGATGAGGAGGAATTTCTTAGGTCAGAAGGTGGTGAATCTGTGGAATACATTGCCACAGAAGGCTGTGGAGGCCAAGTCAGCAGATATTTTTAAAGTAGTGATAGATACATTCTTGATTAGTACAGGTTTAGGGGTTACGGGGAGAAGGCAGAGAGAATGGGGTTAAGAAGGAGAGATAGATCAGCCATGATTGAATGGCGAAGTAGACTTGATGGGCTAATTCTGCTCCTCTCACTTATGAACCATAGTTAGTTTAGTTTATTGTCACGTGTACCGAGGTACAGTGAAAAGCATTTGTTGCGTGCTAACCAGTCAGTAGAATGACAGTATGCCACCGATCCACTTACTATATATAGATACATGATAATGGAATAACGTTTAGTGCAAGATGAAGCTAGCAACGTCCGATCAAGGATAGTCCGACGATTACAAAAGAGGTAGATAGTATATCAGCACTGCTCTCTGGTTGTGGTAGGATGATTCAGTTGGCTGATAACAGCTGTGAAGAAACTGTCCCTGAATCTGATGGTGTGCGTTTGCACACTTCTATACCTTTTGCCTGAGGGAGAAGAGATTGTGGCCAGGGTGTGACTCGTCCTTGATTATGCTGCGGGCCTTGCTGTGGCAGGCTGAGGTATAAAGGGAGTCAATAGAACGGAGGTTGGTTTGTGTGATGGTCTGGGTTGTGTCCACAATTCACTGCAATTTCTTGCAGTCCACGATAGAGCTGTTCCCAAACCAAGCCGTAATGCATTCCGATAAAATGCCTTCTATGGTCCATCTGTAGACGTTGGTGAGAGATGTTGGGGACATGCCGAACTTCCTAAGACCATAGTGGAGTAGATAGATATGTTTGCTCAACTCAGTTTTTGCACTATTGTAAAGAGAGTCTCTTAATGTAACCTTGTCTTTGAAGCATGATCTCTTTGGATAGAAACATAGAAATTAGGTGCAGGAGTAGGCCATTCGGCCCTTCGAGCCTGCACCGCCATTCAATATGATCATGGCTGATCATCCAACTCAGTATCCCGTACCTGCCTTCTCTCCATACCCTCTGATCCCCTTGGCCACAAGGGCCACATCTAACTCCCTCTTAAATATAGCCAATGAACTGGCCTCAACTACCCTCTGTGGCAGAGAGTTCCAGAGATTCACCACTCTCTGTGTGAAAAAAGTTCTCCTCATCTCTGTTTTAAAGGATTTCCCCTTTATCCTTAAGCTGTGGCCCCTTGTCCTGGACTTCCCCAACATCGGGTAATCTTCCTGATAAAAGCCTGTCCATGGTCCTTAAGAATTTTGTAAGTTTCTATAAGATCCCCTCTCATTGGGGAAATTCTAGAGAGTATAAACCAAGTCTACCAGTCTTTCTTCATAAGACAGTCCTAACATCCCGGGTATCAGTCTGGTGAACCGTCTCTGCACTCCCTCTATGGCAATAATGTCCTTCCTCAGATTTGGAGACCAAAACTGCACGCAATACTCCAGGTGTGGTCTCACCAAGACCCTGTACAACTGCAGTAGAACCTCCCTGCTCCTATACTCAAATCCAGCCTGACACCATTTGTCTTCACCACAGATGATGATATCTGAAACTGGAGAAATAAAATCCATTTTGTTTAGTATTTGCAACCTTATATTAAAAAATTTGGCAAGATGCAGAATTATTTTCCAAAAATTAAGAAATTTCATAGTGGTGATCATGCAATATTTGAAATGTATTAGTTTTCAAATTTATATCCAAAATCCGGTGCTACAAGTAACCACTTTACTGCCTGGACTAAATGCAAAGTAGGCTTCTCATAGTTTTGTCAAAGATGTATCCTGTGTTTAGTTTAGTGATACAGTGCGGTAATCTGCCTCCCAGCCCATCAATCAGTGATCCTCGCACACTAACGCTATCCTACACACACTGGGACAATTTTCAATTAACATTATATTAATGTTAAGTGGCTTTCACTCTAACCGTGGTCGGGGCCCTTAACCCTCCGCAGTCGCCGCTACAGACGGCCCTGATGTACAGGCCCTCTCGCCGGGGTGATGGAGGTCGGGACGGATCGGAACACCCTGCGGTTTACAATTATACCAAGATAATTATTGTATTGTATATCTTTATTGTCATTTCCTGAGTATTCGCATACCCAGAGGAAACAAAAAAACGTTGCTCAACCAGTGTCCATTCAGTGTGCATGAAAAAATAAATAGAAATAAAAAATACATGTATCATGAACAAATTTAACACTCTACCAAACATTCAACAGGCGTTCCGACCGGCAGCGGCACAACAGTGGCTCTGCTGCAGTGTGGGGGTTTGTGCGCGATACTTGGCAGGGGGCAAAGTCCATTTAACAGTCTTATAGCCTGTGGGAAGAAGCTGAGGAGCATCCTGCTGGTTTTGCAGCTAATGCTCCTGTACCTCTTCCCAGATGGCAGGATGGAGAAAATGTCATGCGATGGGTGGTAAGGGTCTTTGATGATGGAGATGGCTCTGTTGATACATCTCTTCCTGTATATGTCCAGCAGGAAGGGGAGTGGAGCACCAATAATCCTGCTGGCGGTCTTCACAATCCTGTCTAGTTGGTGCCGTTCGTACGCCCGAACCAGAAGTGATGCCGTAGGTCGATGTGCTCTCGATTGTCCCCCTATAAAAAGTCCGTAGTCTGTGTAGTCGGCCAGCTCCTGCTTTACATGAGTCTTCGGAGAGGGTGAGTCGCTGCTGGGCTCTCTTGACCAGAGCTGTGGTGTTGGCCGTGGACGTCAGGTCATCAGACAGATGTAGCCCTAAGAACTTCATGCTGCTGACCCTTTCCACATCAGGTCCGTCGATGCAGGGAGGTGTATGGTGTTGTTTCCCCCCCCTCCTGAAGTCCACCCCCCCCCCTCCTTACACACACCCCAACAAAGAATGAGGTTGTGGGATTTGCATAACCTGTGAGCACAAAACCTCCATCCTGTACGCCGATTCATCATTGTCACTGATGAGACCCACCACTGTTGTGTCATCAGCGAACTTGTTGATGAAGTTGTTATTGAGTCTGGCAGTACAGTCGTGTGTCAGCAGACTAAACAGAAGGGGGCTTAGGACACAGCCTTGGGGTGAGCCAGTGCTCACGGCTATGGTTTTTGATGTCCTACTGCCCACCCTGACTGTCTGCTGCCGTTGCGACAGAAAGTTCAGGACCCAGTTGCATGTGCCAGCATCAACCCCCAATAGCTCCAACTTCTCCACCAGCTGCTGCGGAATGATTGTATTGAAAGCAGTTAAGTTACAATCTCGTACGTCTTTGGAGTGTGAGAGGGAACCGGAGAACCCGGAGAAAACCCACGCAGGCCATGTGGAGAACGTACAAACTCCATATAGACAAGGATCGGACCCGTGTCTCTGGCGCTGTAAAGCCGCAACTATCGCTATGCCGCAACTCATGTCTCAATTCTGTGAGAGAATTTTGTGACATTGGAATAGTTCCCCGTAATTGGGGTTCTGTGGTTTCTGTCAGCGTTCTGGTTAGCAGACTGCAAGTGGCAGTAACAAATTTCAGTGACTATATCAGTGCATCAGGCATGATCTTGGTTTGCTTTGAAGATTAAAAGCAGTCTTGTTTCAAATCAGTCAGCACAGTGCAAGCAGTTTGCCAGAACACAACAGTTACAGATACTGAAACTGATATATTAAGTATTAGGTAAAACAAAGACACAAGAAACTGCAGATGCTGCAATCTTGAACAAAACAGTGTTGGAGGCAACACAGAAAAGCTGGAGAAACTCAGCGGGTGCAGCAGCATCTATGGAGCGAAGGAAATAGGCAACGTTTCGGGCCGAAACCCTTCTTCAGACTGATCAGGGGTGGGGGTGGACCGAGAGGGAAGGGAAGAATTGATTCAGGAATAGGAATACTTTATTGTCACATGTAACTAGGCCTAGTGAGATTCTTTGCTTGTATACCCACTGTATACAAATAGCAGCCACCCATGGTGCTGACAACGTTACAAAGCACACTGGCTCCTCCTTTTGTTCTCTCCCCACCCCCACATCAGTCCCCCCCCCCCCATGCCAAGTCCTCCATTGTTCTTCCCCTCCCCCCTCACGGTGGTCCTCCACGATCTCATCAAGCGAGGCTTCGCCACCGCCCAGGCCCCATCGTCACGAGGCTTCACCGCTGCTGGGGCCTCACCACCATCGATGCCCCACTTCATTGCTCCATGGTGCCTACCCTGGCCCCAGCCGCGGGCTCTGTCAGCCGCTCCGCCGGCCCGGGCTTCTACTCGGCAATCCGGGCGCCTCATTAAAGGCCTCCAGCCGCATTCCCAGTCCCCAGTTCCCGTCGGGAAACCTTCTGGCCCCAGCTGCCCAGCTTTAGATAATCCTGAATTATACATTCAGAAAATGTTAACGTATGTAATAACATACAATAATCTTGAAAGATCAGTTGCTGTTTTATGTGTTATTTCTTGTAAATATTTCTAATTTTATATCTTGCACTTTTAATGGGAGTTCATCATGAGTTTGACTATATGATCAAGGGGAATGGATCTTAATAATAATAATAATAATAATAATAATAATAATATTCTTTTATTATAAACGAGATTTAGTATGCAGCTTCCAACCGATGTAAGAGAAAAGTAAAATAAATAAATAAGCCTTGTGACGTGACCATCCGAGGGAGACAGTCCAGGGGGGGTGGGGTTCACTCAGCAGGGCCATTTCAAAAGAGCCGATATAGCTCTTAAGGGAATGAAGCTAAGTTTCTGGGTCTGGAGGTTCACAATATAGAAGGCCTTGTATACGTCTGCCGGAAGGAATTTAGTGTCAATTGCTTCAAACAGCCCATTTAAATCGGCTATCTAGTGGGGTCATGTGACGGCGCTGGTTTATGTTGATGCTGATTAGGCCCAAATCCTGAGGCACCGTGTGTGGTAGATACTCCCTCTAACTTGCTGGTAGCCCCATTTGTGTCCCAAGGATCCTCTGTTTGCTCTGTGAGACGATCGCGCTGAAGAGCTAACTCCTCTCCACTTGCAGTGGTGTATAAAATCTTGAGGGGCATTGACATGGTGAATGCTCTCGTTTTGGCGGGGTTGGTGAATGAAGAACTAGTGTGTTTAGCCACAGGTAATGTTCGAGAAATTGGAATTGTGTTGTTATTTGCAGAGGGAGAGGGAGAAGAGGAGGGAAGAGACTGCAGCCCTAAGATCTTTGCCTCCACCACAGTGAGGAGGTGTTTGGAGGACTCACTGTGGTGGTGTTAATTTGTGTTTATTGTTGTTCTATTATTGTATGATTGTATGTGTGACTGCAGGCACGAAACTTCGTTCAGACCATAAGGTCTGAATGACAATAAAGGTATTCAATTCAATTCAATTCAATTCAATTCAATTCAATTCAATTCAAGAGGCAGCATAGAGCAACCATGCAGCTGCAACCTAACATCAGTGGTGGATAAGTTACTCAGTATTCTGAGGGACAGTGATCTACCAGCATTTTAGAGTGAGAGTTAAACAGCACGGAAACAGGCTCTTCAGCCCAACTCGTCTATGCGGATGAAGATGCCCCTCCAAGCCTGTCCCATTTGCCCACCACTGGCCTATATCCCCTTCATCTATATCATCCTGCCTTTCTGATCCTTGTCCTTTCCTATCCATTTTGATGGACAAAGACAGATTTGGGATAGTTAGCCTGAATTTGTGCATGGCATATCGTGTCTCACAATTCTTTTGGTGCTTTTTGAAGAAGCAACCAAGAGGATTGACAAAGGCTGAGTGGTGGATGTATGGACTTTAGCAAGGCCTTTAACAAGGTCCCACATGCTATGCTAGTCTCGAAAAGTAGATCACATGGGATCCAGAGTGTGCTAACGAACTGGATTCAAAATTAACTTGGTGGAAGGGATGTTTTTCTGCTTGTTGCATGTTATCTTATTCTGTATCTGTATTTTTATTTCTATATTGCACTGTACTACGGACTGACACTAAACTGCATTTCGTTGTACCCATACTCGTATTTGTGCAATGACATTAAAGTTGAATTGAATTGAATTGAATGTTGCATTTGGGAAGTCAAATCAGTGTAGGAGTTTCACTGTGGATGGTAGGCCCTTGGGGAGCCTTGCAGAGCAGGGGAATCTAAAAGTACAAGTACAGATTTCCATTAAAGCGGCATCACGAATAAACACGGTGGTGAAAAAGGTATTTAGCAAGCTGGGCTTCATCAGTCAGGGCACTAAGTACAGACGTTGTGCAAGGCGTTGGTGAGCCTGCACTTGGAGTATTGTGTAAGGCTTTGGCTACCCTGCAAAAAGAAAAGTGTCATTAATCTGAAAAGAGTGCAAATTCCTTTTACGAGTGTATTTCCAGAACTCGAGGGCTCGAATTATAGAGAGAGGTTAAGCAGGACTTCATTTCTTGGTGCAAAGGAGAGTGAAGAATAACATTGTGGATATAACAAGGGGCATTGACGATATAAATGGTCGTAGTCTTTTTTTCCCGAGAGGGGAATCAAAAAGTATTTGGCAAAGGTTAAAGGTGAAAAGGGAAAGGTTGAGCTGAGGGGCAACTTCTTCATACTTATTCTATGTGAGGCACACATAGAATAAGCTGCCAGCAAAGTGGTTGAGACAGGTACAATAAGAACATTAAAAAAAACATTGGGACAAGTACGAGCATCAGAAAGTTTTAGAGGGATATTTTAGAGGGATATTGGTCAAATGTGGGCATATGGGACTGGCTTAGTTGGATATCCTGTTCAGACGTGTTCTAGAGAACTCCATCTGCAGTCTCATACCAATTTGATTTATGTAGACACAAACTAGTGAAAAATAGACTTTTGTTGCTGGCAATGTTTTCTTTCTGTTGACTCAAATAACAAGAGAAACACATTTCTCTTGTTATTGAAAATGTATTTCTGGCATTAGCAGGTGTCTGACGAGTGTTCAAATAAATAAACGGAGGGGTCTTGTTTTCCTAAAGCAAGCATTTTGACACGAGTTTAAGACCCAAGATCCTATACCCAGTTACTGCCTAGAAAAATAGCTGGCAGCTGTGTTACCAACAGTGCGAAAACTCTATTAAACTAGACTTCAACCTCAAAGTTGTTTTTAAAAAATGAACTAATTCATGAAGTCTTGTCAAGAGTTTGCTTAGTTAGGCTCCTCGTTCTTATCTTTACAAGCATAAAATGATAATGTTACAGTATTGGATGTTGAGAGCTGGGATAGATCATTTGGACTATTTATCCATCGATTTGTTTATTTATTTATTTATTTATTTTGAACAGAATAAAAGAATAAAAAGCAAGTGTGAAACAGCATACAAAAACAAAACAAGAATATTTATAAAGTGTCATAAACAATAACCATAAATAAATGAAATCGTATGTGTCTGAAAAGGAGCAGGAAGAAGCCAAAGCTTATTAATTCCCACCCCTTATTCAACTGCTTATAATTATCTTATACACATTTAGCAGTTATATGTACACCATATGTACACCAGCAGCTATATGTACACCATATATACACCAGCCACTATATGTACCCCAAATTATTTACATTTATACTCTAATCAAATATTTACAAAGCCATACAAAAAAGAGAGAAAAAAATAAAAAATAAAATAAAAAACCCTCATATACTATACAGTATCTTAGTCATATATACAACCCATCACCCCATAATCACCCTCCCCAATACAATCAGTATAACAAATATCCCACTCACAATCACCTATCCCCATCCCAATATCCTTTTAAACAAGTGTTTTTGTACATCTTTTTAAACTGAATTATGTTTGTGCTAAGTTTTGTCTCCTGGTCCAGACCATTCCACAAATTCACCCCACAGATTGCTATGCACATACTTTTAAGAGTTGTTCTGACATTAAGTTTTTTTTTAATTATGTTCCCCTCTCTAATTATACCCACCCTGTCTTTCCATAAACAGTTTTTGTATATTTCCTGGAAGTAAGTTATTTCTTGCTTTGTACATAATTTGTGCAGTCTTAAATTTAACCAGATCGGTGAACTTCAGTGTATGTGACTTTAAGAATAATAAATTGGTATGTTGAAGATATCCGACGTTATTGATAATTCTTATTGCTCTTTTTTGTAATGTGCATAACGGCACATAGATTAGATTGTACAAGTATTACGGTGCTTCCTAATTACCGTTTAAGTATTTACACACCCTCGTTCTTGACAGAGAAAGTCATCATTGTATTTGAGCTTTCAGTTTCCCCTTATTGGATGTTATGTTCACTGTCATTTATACATAACTAAAACTCTGATCTTGTGCTCTTCCGGTTTGTGCGGTTTTTCTATTTGCGCAAAAACGGTACACGATAGCGCTACAGTTATTTTTCGTCAACTCTCTCACCGTTCGCCAGTGCCACGAGTGCAAAAAGTTTCATTCCGATTGCTAGTATATTGTAAAAGTTAGTGAGGTTTAAAAATCGTAAAGACCGCACGTGTGCCGATCGATCTCCACTCCTGCCAGTCAGCGCCGTGTGCGGACGTGGCATCGAAGGACGAGAAGCCGAAGCAAAGAAGTGGAAGCGAACGGAAAGGAAGCCGAAACGGCAAATAACCGAAAGCGTACAAAGCCGAAACGCCAACTAGGGTGAGACGCCTAAAAGCAAACTCACCGAAAGGGCAGGACGCCTAAAAGCAAACTCACCCAAAGGTCGCTCTACCGAAATGCCAACTCACCAAAAGGCTGCGTTGCTGACAAGCCAACTCACTGAATGGCTGCTGTGCCGAAAAGTCAAATAACGGACATGACGTCACCAGACGTGAGATGAGGGGGAATAATGTAGGGGGAGTAGGGGAGGTAGGGAGTGGAGAATAGAGGGAGAGGAGGGCAGTAGGCCAGGTGAGGAGTGGGGGAGGTGGGGGATGGAGGGATAGGAAGGAGGTAGGGAGGGGAGAGGAGTTATAGAGGGAGGGAGGGAGTGACTGAGGGTAGGGGAAAGAAGAGGGCGAGAGAGGTGAGGAGGGGATGGGGAGGAGAATGGAAATAAGAGGGAGGGTGAAGAGGAGGAGGAGAGAGTGCTAGGGATGAGGGAAAATGAGCAGCGCCTGTGCAGGTGGGGGCTATGGGTGAGTGGTGGAATATTGCGTTGGGGGACCAAGTCTCCTTTGTGACAGGGACCCAACGGGTCCCACTTAGTCCAGTATAAATTACCCACTGAATCCGCGCAGACTATCAATCACCATACACTAGGATGGTGGATGTATGGACGAGCTGCTGGAGGAGGTAGTTGAGGCAGGGACTATTTCAACATTTAAGAAACAGTTAGACAGGTACATGGATTGGACAGGTTCAGAGGCATGTAGGTGGGACCAGTGTAGCTGGGACATGTTGAAATTAAAATTGAATCTGAATCTGACATGTTGGCCATTGTGGCAAGATGGGCCGAAGTGCCTGTTGGCACGCTGTATGATTCTTTGACCATACATTAGTTCTGTGTGATCCCACTTTCGCACCCCACACACTCGGGGCAATTTTACAGAAGCCTATTGACCTACAAACCTGTACGTCCTTGGAATGTGGTAGGAAACCTGAGCACCCGGAGAAAAACCCACCCAAACTCCACACAGGCTGCAGCCGAGGTCAGGATCGAATCCAGGTGCCTGGTGCTGTGAGGCAGCAACTCTAGCACTGCTCCACAATGCCATCTTGCTGCGCCACTGTGCCACCTTCCGCTGATTCCTGTCTTTTGATTGCGTTCATGATGACTACATTTCAAGTTTTTATAATAGGAAGGGCAATTATTTTGAATATTGACAAAATTCTCTTGATATTTTACATTTTAAAGAATTACAGAATTTTAAAGAAGATGCATGTATAATATTTAGTGTTTTTGTAGCTCTACTCTGGACACAAAGTATTGAAATCATCACACAAATTGAACATAAATATTACATATTAACATGAATGCATCGTGTTTTGATAAACGCCACTTTATATTAAAGTTCATTGCTTTTTGATATTAATCTTCATTTACTTAATAAAAAGTTGCTTTGCCCATAATCTTTCAACTAGATCCTTACTCTGCTAGTTTGTGATTTATGCTATGGTTTCAAACTCTTAATATCTATGTGACCAACAAAACAGAACCTTCTCACTGGATGGAAAGTTGAAAATGACCTTCACAACAAACTGTCAGGCTAGATATATGACTCGATTGGCTTTGAAGATATACTGAAAAGAAAAAGCCTTTATCTTAAATTAACTGTATACCCAGTCTTTGACAATGGCGTGTGATGTTGACACTTAACTCAGTGGAGGGGACTTTGATTGTTTCCATGGTGGAACAGAATCTTCCAGAAATTTGACACCGACACCCTGTTCAGTTTTACCAAGACTCCTCTACTTTGATCAGAGTTTGAGGAAGGGATTCGACCTGAAACGTCACCTATTCCTTTTCTTTAGATTTCCTGTCTGACCCGCTGAGTTACTCCAGCTTTTTATGTCTTCCCCACAGCCATAGAAACATAGAAACATAGAAAATAGGTGCAGGAATAGGCCATTCGGCCCTTCGAGCCTGCACCGCCATTCAATATGATCATGGCTGATCATCCAACTCAGTATCCTGTACCTGCCTTCTCTCCATACCCCCTGACCCCTTTAGCCACAAGGGCCACATCTAACTCCCTCTTAAATATAGCCAATGAACTGTGGCCTCAACTACCTTCTGTGGCAGAGAATTTCACAGATTCACCACTGTGTGAAAAATGTTTTCCTCATCTCGGTCCTAAAAGATTTCCCCCTTATCAGGCTATTAAACCTGGCTCGGACAAAATTCTGATTATTAATAACCCATTATCTGTTATTTGCACTTGATCAGTTTATTTATTCATGTGTGTATATAGTTATATTATGGTATATGGACACACTGATCTGCTTTGTAGTAAATGCCTACTATGTTTTGTGTGCTGAAGCAAAGCAAGAAGTTCATTATCCTATCAGGGACACATGGCAATAAACTCACTTGACTTGACCAGTTTAATTTGCAGTTCCTTCCTGCACGTTGCCTCTACTTTTATGCCTCATTGCCTTTGCAATAAAGGCCACTATTCTTTCTACCTTCTTCATCACTAGCTGTACCCCCACACTAACGTTCTGTGTTTTAAGCAGAAAGATACATAAAGTTATTGGAGTGCAGTTTTCTACATCAATGAGACACATCCAGAATAAAGGAACACTTAGAAGGTCATAAACAATGCATCCACAATCTATGCAGCTAATCAAGTTAAGCCTGAGGATGCAAGCCCAAAGGATGAGGGAACTTGGTCAGTTTTACTGTCCATTAATTTCCCCAGTTCTTTCCCTCAATTGATCGTTTTAAGTTCCCTTTGACCCCTGAATTTTCTATTGTTATTCGAATGTTTTTAATGTTTCCAACTGTGACGTAAAATTATTTGTTTCCATTATACACATAGTAAATACCAGATATCGAACAGATGAATTGCTAAAACATAGTAAAACTCAATTAATCTGGCATTCCTGGGACTTTGGTGAGCTTTTCCAAACGATCAGATGATATCCCATTAAGTCTCCAGTACCCTTTTAATATACTTTTTCAGATGTTCCATAGTGGTATCTATTTTCCAGCAAACGTACTAAATTTAAAGAAAGCATAAGAAAACGGAACCAGATAAGTTTTAAATAAGTATGTGTCGGAAGGAACTGCAGATGCTGGTTTACACCGAAGATAGACACGAAATACTGGAGTAACTCAACAGGACAGGCAGCATCTCTGGTGAGAAGGAATGGGTGACCCTTCTTCAGGCTCAGACCTCAGTTTGAAAGGAGCCTGGGAACCAGGATCTGACTGTGTTAAAGGGTCACCCATGAGCCAGGTGCCAGACCATCTGGATTTCCAAACAATGGTATATTCCAAGATAGAGAAGCTGTAAGTAGTGTATGTGAACATAGGTTTTCAAGAAAAAAGAGTAAAACAAAATATTCTTTGATAAACATGAAAAGCTAATGTAACTCAGCGGGTCAGACATCATCTCTGGAGAAAAGGAATAGGTGACATTTCGGGTCGAGACCCTTCTTTGGACTGAGAGTCAGGGGAAAGGGAAACGAGATGTAGAGAGATATACTGTAGAACAAATCAATGAAAGATATGCAAAAAATTGACGATGCTAAAGGAAACAGTCCATTGTTACCTGTGCATTCCCCTCTCTCCGTCCCTCCCCCACCCAAGTTGTACCAGCTTCAAAGTCATCTTGTTGAGTCTCATTGTCCATAACTCATTTTCACCTTGTCCCTAGCTGACAATGGCCTGTTTAGCTTTATCATCATTATTTTTTGCATAGCTTTCATTGATTTGTTCAATATCTCTCCACATCACCATCTATATCTCTCTTTTCCCTTTCCTTTCTGACTTCTTCGGATTGAGAGTCAACTCCGAAGAAGTCTCAACATGAAACGCCAGGATTCCTTTTCTCCAGAGATGCAGTTTGACTGATGAGTGGCTGCAGCATTTAAACCGGCATCTGCAGTTCCATCCGACACAAAATATTATTTTGAGTTGTGCTAGAGCAGGAACGATAACAATTGAATGCAATCCTTCAATATTGCAAAGGAAAATAAAGAATCAACAAACTTGTTGAACAGTGACTGTGCCTTGTTGAATAGAGGAAGTGGATAATATATCTCTTTCAGGAAACAATCATGAATCAGGGCTGACGTCAAAGTGAGCAAGAAAACACTTTTATCAATGCTATTGGCATTAAGCACCAATAAATCCACATGATCTGATGTTTTCCACCCTAAGGAATTCAAGGGTGTAAGTGTGAAAGTTGCAGAGTTGCCAGAATGTTGTTTTGCATGTACAATATTGGAGATTGGATTGGAAGACTGCAAATATTATTCCACTTTAAAATAGAGGGGAACGACAGGAAACTGGAATCTGTAAGTCATTTAAGCCAGAGATTTGTGAATGGGGAAAATACTGGAATCCATTATTCGAGAGGTAACAGGAAGTCATCAAAGAAAATTATAAGACAGTCAAATAGAGTAGGCAGAGTTTTATGAGAAAAAAATATTTCCCAGATTCACTAGTGTACTTTGATAATGTAACAGACAGAGTACGTAACAGAGAAACATTAGACGTACTGCACTTGGATTTGCAGAAAGCATTGATAAAGTGCACCATGATATCTCTCTCTCTCTCTCTCCCCCCCCCCCCCCCCCTCTCCCTCTCCCCCCCCCCCCCCCTCCCCCTCTCCCTCTCCCCTCTCCCCCTCCCCCCTCTCTCCTACTGTCCTGATTAATTTTATTGATTGTATGTTCCCTTGTCACCTTCCCCTCATCTAAAAGCTCTTTCTTATGTTCTTACGACCAAAACAAACCTTCATTAGTGAGCTCCATCATGGCAAGGGATTACCTGTTGCACAGAGAAAATAATTCAGGATACTTTCAATGCCATTCTGACGACATTCCCAGGGCCTGATGCAGGTTTTTGGAGAGAGGCAAGAGAGGAGATTGCATGGGCCTTGGTGATGATCTTTCATCTGGCGAGGACTGGAGAGTTGCCAATTTTGTTCATTTGTTTAAGAAAGTAAATTGAGTGAATCCAAGAAATGATAGACTGGCGAGCCTCATAAAAGTGGCAGGGAAGCTATTGAAGAGGATTCTTAAGGATTGGATTTGCTCCTATTTGGAAGAGAATGGGCTAATAAGGGACCACAGCATGTCCATGGCAAGTCATGTCTTACCAACAGTTGGTTACAGAAAAATGAGTGTGGTTGCAGACAAGACATAGAGAGAGTACAGAGGAGATTTACTAGAATGTTGCCTGGGTTTCAACAACTAAGTTACAGAGATAGGTTGAATAAGTTAGGTCTTTATTCTCTGGAGCGCAGAAGGTTAAGGGGGGACTTGATAGAGGTCTTTAAAATGATGAGAGGGATAGACAGAGTTGATGTGGACAAGCTTTTCCCTTTGAGAATAGGGAAGATTCAAACAAGAGGACATGACTTCAGAATTAAGGGACAGAAGTTTAGGGGTAACATGAGGGGGAACTTCTTTACTCAGAGAGTGGTAGCGGTGTGGAATGAGCTTCCAGTGGAAGTGGTGGAGGCAGGTTTGTTGGTATCATTTAAAAATAAATTGGATAGGGATATGGATGAGAAGGGAATGGAGGTTTATGGTATGAGTGCAGGCAGGTGGGACTAAGGGAAAAAAAGTTGTTCGGCACGGACTTGTAGGGCCGAGATGGCCTGTTTCCGTGCTGTAATGGTTATATGGTTATAATGAAGATAGCTGTTGAAGGATAAAGCAGGAGTTAGATCATCTACAAGTAAGGGTGGAGAATTGCCAGATTAATTTAATATGGGCAGATGTGAGATGTTGCACGTTGCCGGACCAGCAGGTGCAGGGACAGCTTCTTCCCTGCAGCTGTTACACTACAACACTGTACCTCGGTGACTGCCAATCACCCCACCCCCGGACACTCCTCCCACCAGGAAAAAAACACTATGACTGTATGCACGTAAATAGATTTATTTATTGCTCATATTTATGTGGCTCTTCTAGGGAGATGCTAACCGCACTGTACACTGCACAATGACAATAAATTTGAATCTGAATTTTGGGAGATCAAATGCAAGGGGAAAGTGTGCAGTTAATGGCCAGATTAATTAAAATATGGTATGCTTGCCTTTATAGGCCGTATGAATTTATTCATATGGGTTATGAATTTAAGATTCAGGAAGTCATGTGGCAACTTCATAAAACTTGCGGTTGGAGTATTGTGTGGTGTTTTGGTCACCTCCTTACAGGAAGGATGAAGAGGCGTTGGAGATGGGTGCAGAAGAGGTTTACCAGAATAATCTTAAAAGAGAGATCAGTAGAATTGTTTGAGGCATGTCCATTCAGAAACGATGAACTATAGATTAGTCATATGGAATTGGTATAATAAAAAATCTGAATGGAATCAACGGCCCAACGTCCCTTCTCAAACTGGGAATATAAATTTGAGGGTCAGAGTCAGGCCGTGGTGGACGGGCCGCACGGCCGAGAACAAAGGGGTTCCCAGTGTGGGGGGACCACCGAGATCGGCCAGGAATGAGTGGGTTAGAATATGATGAGCGTTTGACAGCACTGGGCCACCACTCGCTAGTTTAGACGGTTGAGAGGGGATCTCATTGAAACTTACAGAATAATGAAAGGCATAGATATTCATTTCACTGCACCTTCGGGTGCATGTGACAAATACATTTGACTTTGACTTTGATAGAGTGGATGTGGAAAGAATGTTTCCACTAGTGGGAGAGTCTAGGACCAGAGGACATAGCCTCAGAATTAAAGGGCGCTCTTTTAGAAAGGAACAGAGATAGACAAATTCTTGATTAGAACGGGTGTCAAGGGTTATAGAAACATAGAAACATAGAAATTAGGTGCAGGAGTAGGCCATTCGGCCCTTCGAGCCTGCACCGCCATTCAATATGATCATGGCTGATCATCCAACTCAGTATCCCGTACCTGCCTTCTCTCCATACCCCCTGATCCCCTTAGCCACAAGGGCCACATCTAACTCGCTCTTAAACATAGCCAATGAACTGGCCTCAACTACCCTCTGTGGCAGAGAGTTCCAGAGATTCACCACTCTCTGCGTGAAAAAAGTTCTTCTCATCTCGGTTTTAAAGGATTTCCCCTTTATCCTTAAGCTGTGACCCCTTGTCCTGGACTTCCCTAACATCGGGAACAATCTCCCTGCATCTAGCCTGTCCAACCCCTTAAGAATTTTGTAAGTTTCTATAAGATCCCCTCTCAATCTTCTAAATTCTAGAGAGTATAAACCAAGTCTATCCAGTCTTTCTTCATAAGACAGTCCTGACATCCCAGGAATCAGTCTGGTGAACCGTCTCTGCACTCCCTCTATGGCAATAATGTCCTTCCTCAGATTTGGAGACCAAAACTGTACGCAGTTATGGGGAGAAGGCAGGGAAATGGGATTAGGAGGCAGAGATCAGCCATGATTGAATGGCAGAGTAGACTCGATGGGCCGAATGGCCTAATTCTACTCCTATAACGTGAACTAAGGGGAACCGACTGAAGGGACAGGGGGAGGAGAACAAGATGAAGATGGGATGAGTACTTTTTGTAACTTTGACGGCATCTTTGTGGCGACCATGTAATTTTTACGCAGAAACAAAGGATATCACTGTGCCTAGGTACAAGTGCCAGTAAAGTCTCATCATCCTCAGCATCAAATTATTGATAGTTGGCTCCCTATGATTAACTGACACTCTTGTTCAGTGGGGTTGCGTGGCCACAGGATGCACTTAAGGTAAGGGGTAATAGATTTGGAGGGGATCTGAGTGAGAGTTTTGTTCAGCTTGAGTATTGAGTACGCTGCCAGAGATAGTGGTGGAAATAGAATTGCTAACAGTATTATAAATGCAACATAAATGACTAGAATGGCACTTCAATCGCCTCGGTATAGAAGGATCCAGGCGGAGTACTAGAGAATGATGGCATGATGGTTTGAAAACTGTTCCAGTCCTATACAGAAGGTGGGTCTTTAAATGTGGATAGATGCTGGTTTACCAGGGTCTTGCCATAAACGTTATTGTCAGTGGGCAGCCTGGTGCAGCAGAGGCAGCTTAGGAGATGACCTTTGCTTGCAGATATTGAGTTATAAGGCCTGTTCTACCAGATACTTCAGTCAAATAGCTTTGACCATCAGCCTCTTTGACTGAGAGGGCGAGGAGTGATCTTAGTTTAGTTTGGTGATACAGTGCGGAAACAGGCCCTTCGGCCCACCGGGTCCGTGTTGGCCAGCGATCCCTGCATATTAACACTATCCTACACACACTAGGGACAATTATTACATTTACCAACCAATTAACCTACAAACTTATACGTCTTTGGAGTGTGGGAGGAAACTGAAGATCTCGGAGAAAACCCGAGACCTTCAGAAAACCCGAGGATTATCCCGAGGCCGGAGCACCATCACCCGGCGAGAACGGCCTGGAACATCGGGCCTCCGTAGCGGCGACTGCGGAGGCCTCAATAGGCCCGACTATGGGTGGTCATGGGGATGAGGACTGGACTTTGTGCCTTCCCTTATAATGGGAACCATTGTGGGGGGATGTTTTTTATGTTAAAACTCTTTATTATTGTTATGTTGTTTTCTTTTTTATGTGCTGCAATGGCAATACACATTTCACTACAATAATTGGTGTATGTGACTAATAAAGAACCTTCGAACCTTTGAAAACCCACGCGGTCATGGGGAGAATGTACATACTCTGTACAAACAGCACCTGTAGTCGTGATCAAATTTAACATGGCATTATGTTTGGCATGGACATTATGGGCCAAAGGATTTGTTCCTGTGCTCTGTTGTTCGACAGTATGTCGTGCAGTGTTGACACCCACTTTCCCTGAGAACTCATCGGGATCAAAAGCCTGTGGATCAATATATGCGTGTAGGAAAGAATATTTTAATGACGTTCACTAGTCACATACGACAGCATTCGAGAAATAACTTGCTGAACATATAAATACAGAGACAACTATGATCAATGTAGCTATGTATAAATCTAATATTTTTCCTATCAACTACAGCATAATATTGTGAATTAAGCAATATGTGCCTCTGATACAAACGCAAGCAATAAATAACTCATACCATATCCTTCATTTGGAACAAGTTTCACATCATAAACATAAGTGCATGATCTAAAATGGATCCATAAGTTGCAGTTTTTAGCCAGGCCTAATGTGCAACTCATGAAGGCTCTAAAATGTTGGATTAAAATGATCTGTAAAGATTCTCATGTCGCAAATATATTTATTGGAGTTTCCCCACATTTTTTTTTCTTCCCCCAGAAATAGACATCATCTTAAGGGAAACAGAGAAATATAGGACTGGTGCAGGAAGGTGGCAGTGAGGTGAAAGATCAGCCATGATTTTTATGAATGGTGGAGCAGACACAGGGGAACCAAATGGCCTCCCCTCTCTCTCTCTTATGTTCCTGTTCTCTGTTCACATATGGCAATGTTATTTTAGTTCTGTATCGTCTCCTGGGACCTCTCTCTCAGGATATCTCCAGCTGTTCCAAGCTCCAAACAAATTAGTGCAAACAATCATAGTTTTACTGCTCACCAGCATATTTACCATGTCTTCCACCTATCATTATTGACAATATTGGCCAAGCTTAAAAATAAGAAAGATGCAAGCAGTCTAAAGGGATCATATTATGCCCCCCAATAGCAAGCGGGAGATGGTCGAACAGTACAGACATGTAGTAGATTACTGAAAGATGCCAAAGAAACGGGGTTGCCCCAGTGGTGACTTTAACCTCCCCAGTATTGACTGAGACATAAGATAGACACAAAATGCTGGAGTAACTGAATGCAGCATCTCTGGAGAGAAGGAATAGGTGGCGTTTCGAGATCCTTCTTGCTCCGTGTCAAAGGTTTAGACGGTGGAGAATTGGTTAGGTGTATCCAACAGCTTCTTTTGAATACGTGTGTGGATAGTCCACCCTGAGAAGGGAACATACTGGACCTAGTCTGAAGAAGGGTTTCGGCCCGAAACGTTGCCTATTTCCTTCGCTCCATAGATGCTGCTGCACCCGCTGAGTTTCTCCAGCTTTTTTGTGTAACCTTCGATTCTCCAGCATCTGCAGTTCCTTCTTAAATACTGGACCTAGTGTTGGGAAATGAGCTTGGCCAGGTAACTGGTATTTCAGTGAAGAGTATTTGGGGGATGGCAATTTGAGGAAGGACATCCTTGTGATTGAGGCAGTGCAGCGTAGGCTCACGAGATTGATCCCTGGGATGGCGGGACTGTCATATGTGGAAAGATTGAAAAGACTAGGCTTGTATTCACTGGAGTTTAGAAGGGTGAGGGGGGATCTTATAGAGACATATAAAATTATAAAAGGACTGGACAAGCGAGATGCAGGAAAAATGTTCCCAATGTTGGGCGAGTCCAGAACCAGGGGCCACAGTCTTAGAATAAAGGGGAGGCCAATTAAGACTGAGGTGAGAAAAAACTTTTTCACCCAGAGAGTTGTGAATTTATGGAATTCCCTGCCACTGAGGGCAGTGGAGGCCAAGTCACTGGATGGATTTAAGAGAGAGTTAGATAGAGCTCCAGGGGCTAGTGGAGTCAAGGGATATGGGGAGAAGGCAGGCACGGGTTATTGATGGGGGACGATCACAATGAATGGTGGTGATGGCTCGAAGGGCCGAATGGCCTCCTCCTGCACCTATTTTCTATGTTTCTATGTAACTCCATAAGCTTGAAGATTATTTTGAATAGGGATGAAACATAGAAACATAGAAAATGTGCAGGAGGGCCATTCGGCCCTTCGAGCCTGCACCTTCATAATATGAGCATGGCTGATCATGCAACTCAGTATCCCGTACCTGCCTTCTCTCCATACCCCTGATCCCCTTAGCCACAAGGGCCACATCTAACTCCCTCTTACTACTAGCTTATATATATTAAATACAGGACGTTGGTACGGGAGGGTACTAAAGTGGGCTTCATAATGGAGCAGCTGTTTTTCTCAAGACCCATGCGCTTTGGTTATCTATACTGGGTTTGTACGTTCTGCAAGGTCCAAACAGGCCTGGATAGTGTGAGTGAGGAAAGGATTCCATATGATTTATATGAGTTTCCACTAGTGGGAGAGTTGAGGGCCAGAGGATATAGCCTTAGAATAAAAGAAGTGAAATGGAGGAGGGACGTCTGATGAATGAATAAAAAGAAAGTAAAAATGGAAGAGGAAAATGAGAATAGTGTTGTATCTTTTTTCCCAAAAAAGCCTATCTACATTTTTAGAAGAAAATTGAATGAGATACTTCAGATGTTTGTGGAAGGATAATAAACAGCTTCAATCACCAGGCGCTGAAAAGGCTCTGCGTCTCCGATTCTGAATGACATGACTGTTGTACTAACCAGTACCATAAAGACATTTGGCTTACAATTCATCAAAATGATTAGATACTGTTCAAAGGGAGTCCTATCAAAGGAAGTTGAGAAGCCAGTTGTAAGACTTAATTGTGAAGATACCCCAAACATCTGAAGTCTGAGAGACTGATTCATTACTCCAAATAGTTAATGAGTTCAAGTCCCATTTGAAGGTAAAACAGACACTAGCCCCATATCTGACGAGACTCACACAGGTTATACATCAGAATTTGTGGGCTGCCACATCACAAGACACGTGAGATACTGGAAAGTGCACTTGTGTTATGCACTTTAAGAATTTGTGACTGCCACATCATGAAATAGAGATATTGTAAGTATTGTATTGTCAACTGTTTAAAAGCTCCAGCAGATTTACCCCCAGCTTGTAACATTATGAAGTTGGAAGAAAAGATGTGCATTCATCACAAATTTGCAGTGTACAATAACAATATATCTGAACTGACGGAAGTTAAAATATTTTTAAGCAGCCTGTTATAAATGGAACTATCTTGGGTTCATGCAGATGTGCATTTGAAACATGCAAGATAAGAGGCCTAAATATGGTCACAGTGAATGAGGTTTGTGCAAGTATGTGCAGGCCGATAAGGTTGGTCTTGACATCATGTTCGGCACGGATATTGTGGGCCGAAGGGCCTGTTCTTGTGCTGTACTATTCTATGTTCTACTGCTCTCAATGTTAGCAGGAGCAAGGAGCTGATTGTTGACTTCAGGCAGAGAAAGCTGACAATGGTGCAAAGGCTTAAAGGGTTAGGGTGTGAGACATTGCATAAACTTATTTGGTGAGGCTTTGCGTTTTACAGTTGAAGTTGTACTTTAACCACGGCTTTTACAGGGACAACAGGAATTCTAAGAATAAATTACCTGAATAAATCGAGGAATATAATCTTAAAATTAGAGCAAATATAATCTTAAAGTTAAAGGACATTCGGCCCATTGAGTTTGCTCCGCCATTCAGTCTTGGCTGATCTATACCCTCTCAACCCCATTCTCCTGCCTTATCCACGTAACCTTTAGCACACGTGCTAATCAAGAACATGTCCATCTTCGCTTCTTCCCCAGTCGTCTATGGCAATGAATTTCACAGATTCACCACTCTCTGGCTAAAGAAATTCCTCCTCATCTTTCTAAAGGTATGTCCTTTTATTCTGAGGCTTTGTCCTCTGTTCATAGACTCTCCCACAAGTGGAAACACTCCTCTTGACACCCACACTATCCAGGCCTTTCATTATTCGGTAAGTTTCAATGAGATTCCTCCCTCATTCTTCTAAACTCTAGTGAGAACAGGCCCAGAGCTGTCAAACGGTCATCCCACATTAACACAATCATCCCAGGACCATTCTGGGAAACCCTCTGGACCCATTCCAACGCCAGCACATCCCTCCTCATAGAAACATAGAAAATAGGTGCAGGAGTAGGCCATTCGGCCCTTCGAGACTGCACCGCCATTCAATATGATCATGGCTGATCATCCAACTCAGTATCCCGTACCTGCCTTCTCTCCATATCCCCTGATCCCTTTAGCCACAAGGGCCACATCTAACTACCTCTTAAATATAGCCAATGAACTGGCCTCAACTGCCTTCTGTGGCAGAAAATTCCACAGATTCACCACTCCCTGTGTGAAAAAAAAAATTTTTCTCATCTCGGTCCTAAAAGACTTCCCCCTTATCCTTAAACTGTGACCCCTTGTTCTGGACTTCCCCAACATCGGGAACAATCTTCCTGCATTTAGCCTGTCCAACCCCTTAAGAATTTTGTACGTTCTATAAGATCCCCCCTCAATCTTCTAAATTCTAGCGAGTACAAGCCGAGTCTGTCCAGTCTTTCCTCATATGAAAGTCCTGCCATCCCAGGAATCAGTCTGGTGAACCTTCTCTGTACTCCCTCTATGGCAAGAATGTATTTCCTCAGATTAGGAGACCAAAACTGTATGCAATACTCCAGGTGTGGTCTCACCAAGACCCTGTACAACTGCAGTAGAACCTCCCTGCTCCTATACTCAAATCCTTTTGCTTCCTCATCCTTCCCTGCGACCAGTAGTGTGCCACAGGGGTCAGGTGTTGGGTCCCCTGCTGTTTATTAGAAGCATTAGGACTTGGATGACAATGTAGTTAACGCTGTTAGCGAATTTGCAGATGGTAATACCAAAATTGGTGATTTGTCAGGCAGTGAGCGAGGATGTCCAATTGTCCAATGAGATGAAGACCGTGCAGAAAAGATTCACCAAAAAAGATGCTTGCAGCTACAAGGAGAGGCTGGAACTTGTTTCGTTGTAGAGTAGGGGGCTGAAAGGTGACCTTGTTGAGGTGTACAAGATCATGGAGGGCTCGAATAAAATCATCTTCCCAAGTTAGAAGATTCTAAAACTAGAGGGCATAGGCTTAAGGTGAGAGGAATGAATGAATCATAAGATCATGTGATTGGAGCAGAATTAGGCCATTCGGCCCATCAACTCTACTCCGCCATTCAATCATGGCTGATCTATCTCTCCCTCCCAACCCCATTCTACTGCCTTCTCCCCATACCCTTTGACACCCGTTCTAATCAAGAATCTATCTATCTCTGCCTTAAATATATTCACTGACTTGGCCTCCACAGCCTTCCGTGGCAAAGAATTCCACAGATTCACCATCCTCTGACTAAAGACATTCCTCCTCATTTCCTTCCTAAAAGTCTTAGACTCTCCCACTAGTGAAAACATCCTCTCCACATCTACTCTATCTAAGCCTTTCACTATTCTGTTTGTTTCAATAAGGTCCCCCCTCATTTGTCTCAACTCCAGGTAGTACAGGCCCAGTGCTGTCAAACGCTCATCACACTGATCAGCCATGATCATATTGAATGGCGGTGCAGGCTCGAAGGGCCGAATGGCCTACTCCTGCACCTAATTTCTATGTTTCTATATGTTAACCTACTTATTCCTGGGATCTTTCACGTAAACCTCCTCTGGACCCTCTCCAGAGTCCTAACATCCTTCCTCAGAT
Source organism: Leucoraja erinaceus (assembly GCF_028641065.1). Classification (NCBI taxonomy): domain Eukaryota; kingdom Metazoa; phylum Chordata; class Chondrichthyes; order Rajiformes; family Rajidae; genus Leucoraja; species Leucoraja erinaceus. The sequence goes on along the minus strand of NC_073379.1, from coordinate 111,594,915 downwards.
ATGGTGCCCAAAATTGCTCACAATATTACAGATGCCGTATGACCAGCGCCTTATAGAGCCTCAACATTACATCCCGAGGCATGCATACAACATAGGCATTACTCAAGTGTCGCCATGTTTTGACGCTGACAAAAGTCACAAAGCAGTACTGAACAGCCTTAGCTCCTGCCTGCCATCACAGCAGGCCTCCTCCCCTGGGTCTCCCATTGTTCCTGGCAGAATCCCGTGCCTGATCCGCCATCCTTCTCGCCGGGACTCCGGGAGAGATTTATCAGCAATCTCAGACGAAACCTTCTAACCCCAAGGATAATAGGCAGCCAGAGGAAGCTATAGAAGCAGATCCAATGATGACATTCAAAAGGCAATTTGGACAAATATGTGGATAGGCAAGGTTAAGAGGGATATGGAGCAAGTGGGACAAGTGCAGGATGCCAACTTGGAGAATGGGCGAGGTGAGCTGAAGGAATGTGTAGGAAGGAACTGCAGATGCTGTTTTAAACCGAACATAGACACAAAATGCTGGAGTAACTCAGCGGGACAGGCATCATCTCTGGAGAGAAGGAATGAATAACGTTTCGGGTCGAGACACTTCTTCAGATTGAGCTGTCTGAAGAAGGGTCTCGACCAGAAACGTCACCCATTCCTCTCTCCAGAGATGCTGCCTATCCTGCTGAGTTACTCCAGCATTTTGTGTCTATCTTAGGTGAGCTGGAGGGTCTGGTCCAATCCTCTATAGCTCTAAGGCTATGATTCTCCCTGAAATAGACACAGAAGGGAATTGTTGGTGAAAGAGTCAAATGATTTGTTGATAAAAGGTTAATTTATGTGCCATCGTTTAAGAATGTTTTCATGCTTTACTGTCTTTGGCCTGTACTTGTAAAAATAGTAAGATAGAAATTTGAATGAAAAGAAGAAACAGTGGATTTGGCAATTAATTGTATGATCCAATGAAGAATCAAAGTAGAGTAATTGAAAAAAATTGGATTCAGTGAGACCGAAAGCTTATTATCACATTTACAGTCTGGGGATTTTCAATGCCCTGGGGCAAATTTTCAGTCAGACTGGTAATTTAGATGGACCTGTATCCCAGATTTAATATCAGAGCTTCTCTGTTTAAGTATGTGCACCTGCAGAGCATCTAAGAACTCTTGTTCTTATTCAGCCAGTTAGAGCTGAGTAACATGCACTGTCTGCACTCTCAAATCAACCGTCCTAGTAAATATGCAGTTTGTAATGAACCTGAGAGAAAAATATCTTAACAATGGTGTCACGGTGGCGCAGCGGTAGAGTTGCTGCCTTACAGCAATTACAGCGCCAGAGACCTGGGTTCCATTCCGACTACGGGTGCTGTCTGTACGGTTTTTGTACGTTCTCCCTGTGACCACGTGGGTTTTCTTCAGTTTCCTCCCAAACTCCAAAGACATCCAGGTTTGCAGGTTAATTGACTTGGGTTTGTAAACTTGGAATAAGTGTAAATTGTCCCCAGTGTGTGTGGGCTTGTGTTAATGTGCGGGGATCGCTGGTCGGGGCGGACTCAGTGGGCCAAAGGGCCTGTTTCCGTGCTATATCTGTAAACTTAAACTAAAACCTTTTCTTCATAATAGGACTTTTATTTTCTGTTTTTAGTAAATGCTGAAATCTTGTCTTTCTAATCCATTGGCCTCTTGAGTGCTTGTTTGCTAGGATCAGTGTTTTTGGCACACATTAGTATGTTTAATGTATGTTAATTTATAACTAAAATAAATAATTACCAAGTAAAATAGTAAAACTCTATTCCTTCCTCCAATTGTTTTCTTATATAATTTGAACACGGTGCTATAAACTCCTGGGATGTAGTCTTTGTTAGCATTCTAAGGATGGGAGCAGCTGGTGAGCTTCTTATTCTATGCAGCTCAGCAAGTGCAACATGCTTAGCAAGAGGAAAGCAAGTGCTAGTATAGGAAAGAACTGCAGATGGTGGTTTAAATCGAAGGGAGATATACAAAATGCTGGAGTAACACAGCGGGACAGGCAGCATCTCTGGAGACAAGGAATGGGTGATGTTTTGGGTCGAGACCCTTCTTCAGATTGAGTGCTAGTGTTGGAGGCAGCTGCTAACTTCCAGTAGAATCATAGAGTGATACAGTGTGGAAACAGGCCATTCGGCCCAACTTGCCCATACAGGCCAACATGTCCCTGCTACACTAGTCCCACCTGCCTGTGTTTGGTACATATCACTCCAAACCTGTCCTATCCATGTACCTTACTAACTGTTTCTTAAATGTCGGGATAGTCCCAGCCTCAACTACCTCGTCTGGCAGTTTGATCCATACACCCACCACCCTTTGTGTGAAAAAGTTACCCCTCAGATGCCAATTAAATCTTTCCTGCTTCACCTTAAACCTATGTCCTCTGGTCCTCGATTCACGTACACTGGGCAAGAGACTCTGTGCATCTACCCGATCTATTCCTCTCATGATCCTATACACCTCTTTAAGATCACCCCTCATCCTTCTGCACTGTAGCTCAGACCCTCTAGTCCTGGCAACATCCTCGTAAATCTTCTCTGTACTCTTTCCAGCTTGAGTTCCAGTACAGTTACAGTGCCCTCCATAATGTTTGGGACAGACCCTTCATTTATTTATTTGCCTCTGTACTCCACAATTTGAGATTTGTAATACAAAAAAATCACGTGGTAATACAAAAAAAGTGCACATTGTCGGATTTTAATAAAGGCCATTTTTATACATCATTAAGAAGAAAGAGAGCACTTGTGAGCTTACTAATCTAACTACTAAGGTTGAATAATTTAGGTCTTTATTCTCTGGAGCGCAGAAGGTTATGGGGGGACTTGATAGAGGTCTTTAAAATGATGAGAGGGATAGACAGAGTTGATGTGGACAAGCTTTTCCCTTTGAGAATAAGGAAGATTCAAACAAGAGGACATGACTTCAGAATTAAGGGACAGAAGTTTAGGGGTAATATGAGGGGGAACTTCTTTACTCAGAGAGTGGTAGCGGTGTGGAATGCGCTTCCAGTGGAAGTGGTCGAGGCAGGTTCATTGGTATCATTTAAAAATAAATTGGATAGGCATATGGATGAGAAGGGAATGGAGGGTTATGGTATGAGTGCAGGCAGGTGGGACTAAGGGGAAAAAAAATTTGTTCGGCACGGACTTGTAGGGCCGAGATGGCCTGTTTCCGTGCTGTAATTGTTATATGGTTATATGGTTAATCGCAAAGTGACTGGCAGGCCAAGGAAGACATCCACAGCTGATGACAGAAGAATTCTCTCTATAACGAAGAAAAATCCCCAAACACCTGTCCAACAGATCAGAAACACTCTTCAGGATTCAGGTGTGGATTTGTCAATGACCACTGTCCGCAGAAAACTTCTTGAACAAAATACAGAGGCTACACTGCAAGATGCAAACCACTGGGTAGCCGCAAAAATAGGATGGCCAGGTTACAGTTTGCCAAGAAGTACTTAAAAGAGCAATTACAGTTCTGGAAAAAGGTCTTTCTATGTTTCTATGTCTTGTGGACAGATGAGACGAAGATTAACATATCCTAATGATGGCAAGAGCAAAGTATGGAAGAGAGAAGGAAATACCCAAGATCCGAAGCATACCACCTCATCTGTGAAACACGGTGGTGAGGGTGTTATGCCCTGGGCATGTATGGCTGCTGAAGGTACTGGCTCACTTATCTTCATTGAAGATACAACTGCTGATGGTAGTAGCAGAATGAATTCTGAAGTGTATAGGCACATCCTATCTGCTCAAGTTCAAACAAATGCCTCAAAACTCATTGGCCGGCAGTTCATTCTACAGCAAGACGATGATCCCAAACATACTGCTTAAGCAACAAAGGAGTTTTTCAAAGCTAAAAAATGGTCAATTCTTGAGTGGCCAAGTCAATCACCCGATCTGAACCCAACTGAGCAGGCCTTTTATATGCTGAAGAGAAAACTGAAGGGGACTGACTAGCCCCCAAAACAAGCATAAGCTAAAGATGGCTGCAATACAGGCCTGGCAGAGCATCACCAGAGAAGACACCCAGCAACTGATGATGTCCATGAATCGCAGACTTCAAGCAGTCATTGCATGCAAAGGATATGCAACAAAATACTAAACATGACTACTTTCATTTACATGACATTGCTGTGTCCCAAACATTATGATGCCCTGAAATGGGGGGACTATGTATAAACACTGCTGTAATTTCTACACGGTGAAACCAAAATGTATAAAAATGGCCTTTAATAAAATCTGACAATGTGCTCTTTAACCACATGTGTTTTTTTCTATAACAAATCTCAATTTGTGGAGTACAGTGGCAAATAAATGAATAAAGGGTCATTGCCCCAAACATTATGGAGGCCACAGTATATTCTTGCAAAAACTAGTTTCTTTACAGACAGCCGAAACTCATTTTGAATGATGAGTTTCTTGGACGTGAGTTGGGCTTCTTGGCAGGCCTGGTTAAGGAAGGTATAATTTACAAAATTATCTTAAAATAATTGTGGCGCAGCCTCGACCATCACACCAACCAACCTCCCTTCTATTGACTTTCATTTCTACCTCACGCTGCCTTGGCAAGGCCAGCAGAATGAGCCGCACCCTGGCAACACCCTCTTCTCCCCTCTCCCATCGGGCAAAAGGTATAGAAGTGTGAAAATGCACACCACCAGATTCAGGACGGTTTGTTTCCAGATTTTATCAGGCAACTGAATCATTCAACTACCACCAGAGAGTAGTGCTGATCGCCAATCTGCCTCTTTGGTGACCCTTGGACTATCCTTGATCGGACATTGCTGGCTTTACCTTGCACTAAATGTTATTCCCTTATCATGGAATTAAGGGACAGAAGTTTAGGGGTAACATGAGGGGGAACTTCTTTACTCAGAGAGTGGTAGCGGTGTGGAATGAGCTTCCAGTGGAAGTGGTGGTGGCAGGTTCGTTGGTATCATTTAAAAATAAATTGGATAGGCATATGGATGAGAAGGGAATGGAGGGTTATGGTAAGAGTGCAGGCAGGTGGGACTAAGGGAAAAACGTTGTTCGGCACGGACTTGTAGGGCCGAGATGGCCTGTTTCCGTGCTGTAATTGTTATATGGTTATGTATCTATACACTGTAAATGGATCGATTGTAATCATGTATTGTCTTTCTGCTGACTGGTTAGCACGCAACAAAAGTTTTTCACTGTACCTCAGTATACCTGAAAATAAACTGAACTGAGACTGATAACAATCCTGTTTGACAATAAAATGTCCGTTTTCAAATTCTGGTTGGATTGGGTTGGTTGTAACTGATCAAGTCATAGTGTCATACAGCATGGAAACGGTTTCTCTGGCCACAACTTGTCCATGCCCCATCTACACTAGTTCATAAGTGATAGGAGCAGAATTAGGCCATTCGGCCCATCCAGTCTACTCTACCATTTAATCATGGCTTATCTATCTTTCCCTCTCAACCACATTCTCCTGTCTTCTCCGCATAACCCCTGACACCCGTACTAATCAATAATCTGTCCATCTCTGCCTTAAAAAATATCAATTGACTCGGCCTCCACATCCTTCTGTGTCCTTCCTGCCTGCATTGAGGTTAGGCTCATATCCCTCTAAAGTGCTCTACTCCAGGCTTTTGAGTGGCATTTTTATTTGTGATGCTCTTTTATGATGCCAGTGATATTTTGGAATAATTTCTATTTTGAAATATGATTGTCCAATTCCATGTATTTCTGTTTTATATAAAACAATGTTAAACATCTGACAGAGAGTCAGTGAGTGTTACAGCACCAACTAGTTATTTCAAATCATCACATCTGTACATCATCACGCACCAATCTACATTAATCCCATTTTACCTCTTGACTCAAACGTATTACCTCCCTGGGCGATATCCTTGCTATCTACCTACACAAGGGGTCATTTGCAGTGGCTAATTGATGCACCAACCAGCATGTCTTTGGTATGTGGGAGGAAACCAGAACATACAGGGGAAACCCTCACAGTCACAGCAAGAACGTGCAACGTCCAGCACCAGACGTTAGAATTAAACCCAGGTCTCCAGGTTTGTGTCACTCTACCAATTTGTATAGTTTCTGAATGAAGATTTTTAGTTTTCTGCAATCACCCATCAATTATCACCAAATGTATTTAACTCGCAGTAGTCAATAGTTCATGGGTGAACTTCAGTCACCATTAAAAACAGATTGTGATGGTCCATATGTAACAGTGGATGTTTTTCTTGCTTTTGCACCATTAACTCTGGAGTTCTCTGCAGGGCTTTTGTACACACTGGCTCTTGGCAACAACATCCTGTGGCATATCCCCTCTGATGCCACAAACGGATGAAAGTAAAGTGTGAATATCAGCCATGTGATAGTGAAATCCAACTGATATTTTTTAGTGAGGTTGATTGAGGGATATTTCCCCAATATTCTTTATAGATAAACCCAACATGCTGGAGGAACTCAGCAGGACAGGCAGCATATCTGGAGATGTTTCTCAGATGTTCATCAGACTGAAGATGGGTTTTGACCCGAAATGTCACCCATTCCGTCTCTCCAGAGATGCTGCCTGACCCGCTGAGTTACTCCAGCATTTGGAGTCTACGGTGTAAAAACCAGCATCTGCATTTCCTTCCTACCAAATAACCTTTTGCCTTTACTGGAAAGGGTAGATGGGGCAATGATTGAATGCCTTTGTTTACAATAAAACGCACATGATAATGTAACACCTCCTCCACTGACACTGAAGTATCAGACTGGACTCTTGTGGTCAAGCCTCGAAATGGCACAGACTCAAGATTCAAGATTCAATAGAGTTTATTGCCCTGCTTTGCTTCAGCACAACAGAACATAATAATAATAATAATAATAATAATAACAAAAATAAACTTTATTACGGACTCGAGGTCCAGACAAGGGGCAACATTACATTAAAAATGCATTGCATATTAAATATCATAAAATCCATATAAAATCTTAGTATATCACAGAAAACATCATAAATTATATATATTTTTAAAAACACAATACATAAGTTAAAAATACAGATTAAAAGAATGATCAATGTCCTACAACGAGACAACGATACCAGTGTCTCCACAGCTGGGATTCGTAGCGTGTAGTGCTAACCCTTATGTTTGTCAAGGCCACAATAAGCACATTTTTAGAGTCATTTATCCTGCAAATGAATTTATACATGTGGTGTCTTAGGATAGCTTCTAAAGTACTGACTCCTGCAGCCACAAACATATTACTGGCACTACACCATCTAGGTTTCCTTAGCAGTGTTCTCATGGCATCGTTATATGCCACCTTTAGTCTCTGCAAACTTGTCTTTAAATAGTTCGACCACAGGTGCGCAGTGTAGAGTGGTGTGCAGTATGCTCTAAATTGCGACATCTTCACCACATCTGCACACGCACCAAATTTACGCAAGAGAATATTCGCCTGTACGTACAGCATGCGTCGTTGCCTATAAATATCCTCATCATCTGTCATTTGTTCTGTAATAATATGCCCTAGATATTTTATCTTATTACAGACACTGAGATTATTGTCAGACAATTTAAAATCAGGACATAGCAGGCATGACTACAGAACAGATCAGTGTGTCCATATACCATTATATAAATATATACACACTTGAATAAATAAACTGATAAAGTGCAAATAACAGATAATGGGCTATTAATGTTCAGAGTTTTGTCCGAGCCAAGTTTAATAGCCTGATGGCTGTGGGGAAGTAGCTATTCCTGAACCTGGTCGTTGCAGTCTTCAGGTTCCTGTACCTTCTACCTGAAGGTAGCAGGGAGATGAGTGTGTGGCCAGGATGGTGTGGGTCTTTGATGATACTGCAGCCTTTTTGAGGCAGCGACTGCGATAGATCCCCTCGATGGAAGGGAAGTCAGAGCCGATGATGGACTGGGCAGTGTTTACTACTTTTTGTATTCCTCTTCCTTTCCTGGGCTCTCAAGTTGCCGAACCAAGCCACGATGCAACCGGTCAGCATGCCCTCTACTGTGCATCTGTAGAAGTTAGAGACTAAGATGCTTTACACATGTTTGACACTACAAGTGCAATAGACATGCCAGCACTTGTCACCCAAAATCAAACCAACTGCAGATGCTTGAAATCTGACATAAAAACAGAAAAACGTGTTAGAACCTGTAACATTCAGGTTCAGGAGTAGTATTCCCTACAACCATCAGGCTATGAATTATATAGACTTGGGGACATTCTTTTTTACTTTGCACTACTGTTGTCAATTTATTTTGCTTGCTCTTTATATGTACTGAACCTTTTTTGTTTATTATGGGTTGTACAGATTAATATGTTTCCATTTCTATATTGCTATAAGTAAGAAATTCATTGTTCCGTTTCGGGACATATAACAATGAAACACTCTTGACTTGAAAATGCAGGAAAATCTCAACATGTCAGGCAGCACCCGTGGAAAGAGAAAGAGACAATATTTTGAGTCTGTGACACTTCATCAGAACGCATTTGTTTCATTTGAAATGTTGTAGTTGAGGCATTGACATCAGGATTGAGATGCAATCTGTTTTGTACAAAGGGACTGACTTAATTAATTTACAAATGCCTGACTTAATTACTGCCTGTAGATATGAATCTATTCCAAGGGATAGCCCAAGAAAATGGAGGTTTATTGTTTTCTGTGGCAATGAAAATGATAACTGTGCTCAGTCATTGTGTGTCGACTCTATGTAAAATTCTTTATCAAGGATATTTTTTATGTGTAGTTCTGTCCATTGAATAATTTCCCTGCACTGGCCTATCCCTGTGATTCTTTCCCTTCCTCAATCAAAATGTTATGTTTTGTGACTTGTCAGATCATTCCTTGAATTATTGCAAGAATATCAGCTTTTTCTGCAATTGACAACAACAACCCATCAGTGATTTATAACATTGCTGACTGATTTGAGAAATGCTGTATCTCTGGCATCAATCTCAAATGCAATTTGTATGTATTTAATTTATTTCGCTGGAAGATAGAAAGCACTTTTACAGGTATCTGTTTTGCAAAAACCTGTTTTGTTTTTTGCAACTTTTTGACTGCGGTAAAATGGAGCAAAGTTCGAGTAGCAATCTCAACGTCAATTCCATATTCAGTTTGGAAGCTACATCTTGCACTGATTGAATGAACCAGTTTTTTTTTGTTCCTGCGTCTCACCATCAGATTTATCTTGTCTCATCCGAAAGCTGCATTGCATATTTGGCAGGTTACAGCAGGGGGTTTTGGGGAGAATCAATCTACCAAACACCTCTATGCCCTTCCATCATGCTACTGTATCCAATGTTTCACACAGAAACTATATTATTAGTCCTTTGTGATCTTTCATGCAATTAAGTACAATCCTAAACCCTCAATTTACACTTTGCAACTTTTTTATTAAATGCTATTAATTAAATTTAATAAACAGCGCTACTAGTTTCACAAATTGAATCCAACTTTCATCTCAGTTTTTTATTTTAGATATTTCAGTTGCTGATGTAGGGTAATCATTAATTTCGTACCTGATTTATTTGACTCCAAAGATTTACAGCGTTTGATGTTCTATGCACAGAACTTTGATGCAACTAATCTGAGAGGAAATACAAGTACATCAAATATAAAATTTGTACTGAGGCTGCACCTTAAAAGAGACATTGTGTGGCACGGACTTGCTTAAGACACCAATAGCAATAAAGGAAGCTAGTCTGACAACTTTGTTTTAAACCATGTTCCCGTGAAATCCTCTATTTGGGAATAATATGTAGATGGGCGTGATAACAAAATGCTTCCTATGCATTTAAAAGCAGAATACAAAGGAAAGGAGGTGGAGATGCCATGTTTCAGCATTGCCAGCAGCATAATTATTCGATTAGCACTTAAAAGGGGAGTGAAATTATTTTATGGTGCGAATTGACACGATCTGTTCTTGTTCATGCTGTCAATAGACATGTCGCCAATAGCATTTAACATGTTGCAAACGTCAGCATTAATACATTGCAACTCCCTTGTTGATAAAGAACCAGCGCTTTTATTGACCCATTGAGCATTTACTAGATTTCAATAGGATCATAAAAAATTCAGACTTAAAATTAATTTTTCATTAAAGTTTGTAAACTGCGACTGGTTTTGTAATCCGGTCAAGACGGCAATTTTAAAAGCTTATGTAATTAATTGTACGATTAAAGAGATGGAATCTGTAAGTTTGAATAATTGTAGAAGTGCAGGCATTACTCTCTATCCTGTGGATTACTTTGCAAAAAGTGGTCTGCGAATTTAGTGTGTTTTCCCAAAATTAGTGTATGAAACCAAAGCTTCACAGCAGACCATGGAATGAGTAACATGTAGCAATAAAAGTGAAAAGCCAAGCAGAATATATTGCACAATTATCACTCACATTTTCCCTTTAAATAATCAACAGTGTCCAAGAACTCATAATAAATAGAAGATGCTAAAAATAGAATGATCCATATAAAATGTATTCCATCTGCAAAATAAATACTTTTGGAATTTACTGAGGATAGTGCGTTACATTCTCAGTTGCCTTTATTCAACATTCGGGCAAAGTGACTAAAATAATTAAATATGGATTCAAACTTCAGATACTAATGTTTAAATGCGTGTGCATGCCCCGCGGCCTGCAAAAAAATATTTTGATGTGAAGATTGCTTTTTCTTTTTTGAAACAAGAGGAATTCTCCCTTCAATGAGAGTAACTAGTTGTTACTTTCTCAGATTTATAAAAAATGACGAGGGGGTTTTCTACCAGTGTTAAGATCCGGGCTAATGCATGCTTATGATAACTAACCTGGAGAGCACTTTGGGTCCTTTCAATAGGAAAGTGCCATGGTTGCTAGGCAGGAGTCAGAGTACAGCTCCCGGGTGACCTGTGATATCTTGCGGGTCACTGCAATGCTTGACAGAGAGGCTATGAATCTCCCGAATTGTAGTGCTCAAGCTATTTTTGTACCCATACCTCGTGGATAATAGACATTGGGTCCCTGGATGGCAAAGGGAAGTTAGTTCCGACATTGTGACATCTCCTAAATGAAAGGAGCTCAGTTAGAATGTAATCTCTTACAAGATAACTGTCACCAGCTAATTTAAGAAAGGATGACTTTAACAAAGGACCTTTAGATTTTCCCGTGGTCACATTACAATTCAGGGTGGGATTTTCTTTCCCACTCAGTAATCTGTTTCCTTTTTGCCCCCGTCATATCAGTTTTTATTGCTTTACAAGCCTGGTCATCTATTGAAGTCGTAGCAGTTCCATAAACCTCATTGTTTGATGCGGAACAGTATTTTCCATCGGGTTCGGGTGTAACATGATAACGTCATTGTATTTTAAGGTTTCAATACCCTGTCAATTTTTTTTTACTAAGCAATTGATTATATGTGGAAGCTGCCAAGGAAAGGAGTGTATCTCATCGCAGCTCTGTGGTAGTTTTATAACCCTCAGTGCTTTGCTATTGTTAAGTGGAAAGTTTTGTCCACTATTGTCTAAAAAAAATAAATGTTGTAGATTTAAAGACGATTCGAACTGAAAGTCAATTTTAAAGCTTTATTAAATCAGTATTGTACGGCAGTACTTCTGTACTTTATCCGTGGGGTTTTGTCCTTTCTGTTTAAGTCAGTTCTACACTGGCCACATCAGATCATCATTGGGGATTTGCCAATTTTTGAGACTTTAAAAAAATGGAGGAAAATTCTCTGATTATCCTTGTACACTGTGGATGGCTTGATTGTAATCATGTATTATCTTTCCGCTGAAGATAGACACAAAATGCTGGAGTAACTCAGCAGGACAGGCTGCATCTCTGGAGAGAAGGAATGGGTGATGTTTCAGGTCGAGACCCTTCTTCAGACTGAGAGTCAGGGGAGAGGGAGACATAGAGATATGGATGTGTAAGGTGTGAAAATGACAGATCAAAGGGGATGCTGTCAAGGAAAATGCAGAATGGTTCATTGTTAGCTGCGGAGAAGCACAATCAGTAAAATGTAATCAGTGAAACTAATCGGAGAGCTAGGATGGGGGAGGATTTACTAGAAATTAATTGGAGGAACACAAATTGGAGGAATGGCACCCCACATTTTGCTTGGGCAGCTTACAACCCAGCGGTATGATGTTGATTTCTCTAACTTCTTATTAACTTTCACTTCTCCATCTTTGGTGTAAACCAGCATCTGCAGTACCTTCCTCCACATTATCTTTCCAAGCAAACAAAAGCTTTTCACTGTACCTCGGTACACGTGACAATAAACTAAACTAACTGACTGACTAATCAACAGTTTACAGTGAATCTTAGTATGGAATTCTTCTTCAAACAGTAGTGGAAGCAGAGTCTTGGAATATTTTTAAGGCAGATATTTAATAGGTACAGTGATGAAATGTTACTGGCAGTAAGTAGGTATGCAGACATGACGTTGAGCCATGATCTTATTAAATAACGGAGCAGATTTAAGAGCCTTTGTGGCCTCTTCCTATGCTCCTTAATTCACATGGTATAATATTGCAAGGAGTGAATAAATGTAACATTCATAAGACACATTTCATTCATCAAATTTCTGAATATATCAGAATCGTGTTCCCAGGATGGAAATATCAAATACTAGAGGATATAGTTTGAAGGAGAGTGGGGCAAAGTTTAAAGGAGATGTGCAGGGCAGGTTTTATTTACACACAGAGTAGAATGCCTGAAACATACTGCCATGGGTCATGGTTGAAGCAGATATATTAGTGGCATTTCAAAGATGTTTGGGTAGCCATATTGATATGCAGGGAATGGAGGCAAATGATTACGTGCAAGTAGATAAGTGATGGTCATGTCGAATGGCCAGATTGTGTGCTGTACTGTTCTATGTTCTATATTCTATATCAATCCAAGAGTCATAGATAGAGTCATACCGTGTGGAAACTGGCCCTACAGCCCATTTTGCCCACATTGGCCAACATGTCCCAGCCACACTAGTCCCACCTACCCTCATTTGGATTATATCCCTCCAAACCTGTCCTATCCATGTACCTGTCTAACTGTTTCTTAAATGTTGGGATAGCCCCAGCCTCAACTACCTCCTCTGGCAGCTTGTTCCATACACCCACCACCCTTTGTATGAAAAAGTTACCCCTCAGATTCCTATTAATTTTTTTCCCCTTCTCCTTAAACCTATGTCCTCTGGTCCTCGATTCACCTACTCTGGGCAGGAGATTCTGTGCATCTACCCAATCTATTCGTCTCATGACCTTATTCGCCTCTATAAGATCACCCCTCATCCTCCTGCTCTCGAAGGAATGGAATCCCAGCCTACTCAACCTTTCACTATTGGTCATGAATATTTTCTGTTAAGAATCAGAACAATGGCATTTGTGTTTGCTGTAGTGCAATAGAAACAACTACAATAAAAACACTAGAAATGACCAGTTATTCTAAGTAAACTGGACCATGGTAGTTCAAAAAATAAACTCTGTAGTGTCACCATTATAGCAAAGTCCATCCTGACTCGGGAGGGTTGGGTTGAGTTATGGTTAAGGTTGTGCAGGATGGGTCAAGAACCAGCTAGTTGATAGAAAGAAGCTGTTCTTGAACAATGCAGTAATGGTTCTTATGCCCCTGTCCCACTTAGGAAACCTGAACAGAAACTCTGGAGACTTTGCGCCCCACCCAAGGTTTCCGTGCGGTTCCCGGAGGTTGCAGGTGGTTGCAGGTAGTGGAAGCAGGTAGGGAGACTGACAAAAACCTCCAGGAACCGCATGGAAACCTTGGGTGGAGAGCAAAGTCTCCAGAGGTTTCCTTTCAGGTTTCCCAAGTGGGACAGGGGCATTAGGCTCCTTTGCCACCTTTCCTATAGGAGCAATGAGAAGAGAGCGTATCCAAAGTGGTGTGGATCTTTGATGATATTCGCTGCCTTCTAATTCTTGAGAGTGCATCCTGTAGATCACTCTTTGGTGTGGAGGTCACTACCTGTCTGAAGAAGGATCTCGACCTGAAACGTCACCCATTCCTTCTCTCCAGCGATGCTGCCTTTCCTGCTGAGTTACTCCAGCATTTTGTGATTACCTATGATAGACTGGGTAAAATCCACCACTTTCTGAAGCCTCCTTTATTCTTGACCTTTCGAGTTTCTAAAGCAAGTCTTGATGCAACTTCTCCATACGCTCTCCTCTGTACACTTGTAATGTTTGTTAGAGTATTCGACAACATGTAAAATCTCCTCAAAATTCATTAGGAAGTAGAGGCATCAGTGAGCTTTATTGCACCAAACACCTGGGCCCAGGACAGATCATCTTAAAGTATATGCCGAGGGACACGAGATAGTTAGCTAGCGCATGGTTACTGAATTTTCCCTTCTTGACGTCAACAATCTGCTCCTTGGTCTAGTTAATGTTGTGAGCAAGATTGTGGAGGAAGGAACTGCAGATGCTGGTTTAAACCGAAGATAGACACAGAATGTTGGAGTAACTCAGAGGGACAGGCAGCATCTCTGGAGAGAAGGGATGGGCGATGTTTCGGGTCAAGACCCTTTTTCAGTGATGTCAGGGGAGAGGGATATACATAGATAAGGTAGTGTAAGGTGTGAAAATATGACAAAGGGGATGCTGATCAAGGAAAATGTAGAGTAGATCATTGTTAGCTGGGAGACAGTAACAACAAAGCAAACAGAGAGGAAATGTAGTCGGAGTCAGTAAGACTAGTCGGAGAACTGGGAAGGGGAGGGATGGAGAGAGAGGGAAAGCAAGGGTTACAGTACTTGAAGTTAGAGAAGTCAATATTCATACCGTTGGGACGTAAGGTGCTGTTCCTCCAATTTACGCTGGGCCTTACTCTGACAATGGAGGAGGTCCAGGACAGAAAGGTCAGTGTGGGAATGGGAGGTGGAATTAAAGTGTTTAGCAACTGGGAGATCAGGAAGGTTTTGGCAGACTGTGCGGAGGTGGTCAGCGAAACGATCGGCAGGCCTGCTCTTGGTCTCGCCGATATATAGGAGTCCACACCTGGAACATCTTGTGAGCAAGATTATTGTTCTGCCACCACTCAACTAGGTTGTCGATCTCTCGTTAGCCATTATTAATCCAATGACATTGTTATCTGCCGTATTTATAGATGGCATTTAAGCCATGTCTGGCTACACATTCATGGGTATAGTAGAGGCTGGAGCAGGGAACTGAGCACTCAGCTCTGAGGGGCTCCTGTGCTGATAGCCAGTGAGGAGGAGCTGTTATTGCCCTGTATATCTGTAAAGGCACTGCTGAGAGTTCCCGAGAGACTTCGGACACTTCCTCATTTTCAGCTGTGAAATCCGGAGAGAACACAAAACAGATATCCATCACTTAATCTCTACCACAGAGGGAACTCTGAATGGAAATCTGTCACAAGCCACTTGTATAACAGATTGACTGCACTTTAGTGCAGAAGAAAGCAAGGGGAAACAAAAATAATAAAATCAATCAAAAATAAATACCAACAACAAGAAATAACATATTTGTGTTTCTGTTGCATGCTTTGCAACCTGAATATTATGTGGTTTTGTTTTTCTATTTAGCATAAAGTTATTATAACTCAGTTATGCCCTTCTATCTGCTTTTATTTTTTTTTGTATATAATATTTTTATTCGAAGCAATGTGCATACATAATAATCATGGTATATAACATAATACATTTCATGTACAAATTCTTTTTTTTTAATTATCTGCTTTATTAACGTGCAATGGTCCCAGAGTATTTCAACATCAACTAAGAGTGCAATAAGGGAATTATTGATTTCCATAACCTGCTAAATGCAGGAGTGGGCAGCGAGCTTGTGAGCTTTGTAGTGCTTCATTTATTACAATTCCACATCTCTGGTAAAATGTGAATCATTCCCTGAAATCTTCCAACACATTTTTCCTACGATCGTTTGACAGCAAATTCATTGTCTTATAATGTGGTCGGTGGGAAACACTGAGGGGGGATGGGAGCAGAAGGAGTTTCCCGTGTGAATGCAGCTTTTGAATTGGTCTGGGTGCGTTACCAGAGACCTCGGGGCTGAGCGTCAGATGTGTTTTGATGTTTGAAGTAATTAAGAGAAAAATTGCTGCTTTTGTTTGACACAGCGCTCCAGGTGTCCCAGACTTCATTCCACCAAGGGGTGCACTTCCTTCACATGCCCAAACATTACTTTACAGAACGCAAATTCCCTGACATGTATTAGTTAATGCAATCCATAGTATTAGTAACTAGTGGAGAAATGGAAGATTAATTACAAAATTAATGCATGCTCTACTACATAATAATGAACTAACTTATCCATGGGCCACCAAACTAACCTGGAATTGGAACCTTATATTTAAAATACGATTTTACATGCTGTAAAAATGCAGTCAGTTATAATTTATTTTCACGGCTGAGCAAAAGTAAATTAAGTAACTCCATCCAGAGAAAAAGCATCAGTCATCAGTCATGTACAATCTGTATTACAGTACGACTCCAAAGCTTTTTTTAAAATTTAAATATGGAACATGGAATTTTACAAACCTTTTTATCTACAATTAATTTTTCCTAAGTTATCAGCTTAATGAGTAGATTTTTCAAAATGTACATGTACACCAAATCATACTTTTTGGTATTTAGTTTAGTTTAGAGATACAGCACAGAAACAGGCTCTTCGGCCCACCGTGTCCATGCCGACCAGCACTCCCCGCATATTAACACTATCCTATACCATTTACACATACATCAAGCCAATTAAACTATGTGTCTTTGGCGTGTCTTTGGCGTATGGGAGGAAACCAAAGATCTCGGAGAAAACCCCACGCGGTCACGGGGAGAACGTACAAACCCTGCACAGACAGCACCCATAGACGGGATCGAACCTGGGTCTCCAGCGCAGCATGCGCTGTAAGGCAGTAAATCTACCGCTGCGCCATCATGCCATGCTGTTCTGAATTTTTGGATTCTGTTCTGAATTTTTTTCAGTATTTGCTAAGAGTGGAATATTGGAAAAGTCTCCCCATCCCGTTATCGCACAATCAATGGGGTGTTGGATTCTGCAGCATGTAATGGATGCAAACCCCATTGAGATCGGTCCCTGCCTAATGAACTGCAGGTGGCAGAGCAAAGTGACAGGTTTCACTGTATTCAGAATCACCATTGTTCATTCAACCTTTGCAACTGAAGGAAGTTCCCTGGTTCTCTGCTCAGGGTTGTTGAGGATGTTAATTAAAGGCATATCTCAATTTCTGCAACTCAAAACTGCATGAAAGTCTGCTTCATGCAGCCCACGGGATCAAAACTTCTCTTTCTCATCAAATACACCGTTTAACAGTACAGCACAGGAACATAATGCCCCTTGACCCACAATGTCCATGAGAACATGAAGCCAAGATGTACTAATCTCATCTGCCTGCACATGATCCATATCCCTCCTTCCTCAGTTAGTTATTGCCTGTGTGGCTTCTGGTGCGATCTTTCATTATCAACCATCAATATTCTCACTGGTGTAGGAGGGCACTGCAGATGCTGGTTTATACCGAAGATAGACACAAAATGCTGGAGTAACTCAGCACGTCAGGCAGCATCTCTCAAAAAAAGGAATAGGTGATGTTTTGGATCGATCTGTCTGACCCGAAACGTCATATTTTCCTTTTCTCCAGAGATGCTGCTTGACCCACTGAGTTACTCTGGCATTTAAAATCTATAGGCTGATTTCACTAAAGGTCACTGGAGCGTAGATCCGCACCCACGTGACCAAAATTCTCAAGTGGAGGACACTCGAGGGTTCGGTACATGTTAGTGGATGGGAAAAAACACATTTTCCCACCCGTAAAAAACATAGAAAACGGCGAGGCTGTGAGCTGCAATTTACTGTGCCAGTCGGGGTGACCGTGAGGCACAGCTACCTAGATTTACAGGAAAAAAAAAAGATAGCAAGTAAGGTAAATTCAAGAGGGAACTGAAGGTGCCAAACCGGCGGAAGTGAACAGCCGACATTTGCCGTGGATATTTAAAGGTCCAAAATATCGGGAATTATCGCGTTTGCTCGCTGAATTTCATCAAAAGTAAGGCATTATTAACTTACTTTTGATGAAATTCAGCGAGCAAACGCGATAATTCCAGTGACCTTTAGTGAAATCACCCTATAGGTGAGGAGTCAACTAGCACAGCACATGGATCGTCGGGCAGGCATTATTTCCCCTCAAGTCTACTCCGCCATTCAATCATGGCTGATCTAGCTTTCCCTCTCAACCCCATTCTCCTGCCTTCTCCCCACAACCCCTGACACTCATACTAATCAAGTTTCTGTCAATCTCTGCCTTAACAATATCCATTGACTTGGCCTCCACAGCCATCCATGGCAATGAATTCCACAGATTCACTACTCTCTGACTAAAGAAATTCCTCCTCATCTCCTTTCTAAAGGTATCTCCTTTTATCACGAGGCTATGGCCTCTGGTCCTAGACTCTCCCACTGGTGGAAACATCCTCTCCACATTCACTCTATCTAGGCCTTTCACTATTCAGTAAGTTTCAATTGATAATTACTCATTTGTAAGCTTCCCCCCAGTCTAGTTTCAGTAAAAACACTGAATTAAGCACTTGATACAACTACATTTTATGTTAACAAAAGCGCGTCACAGATCAAACACTGTACCTATCCCACCGTGGGTCCGATCCTCGCGTCTGCCTGTTCAAGCCCTCTAAGGCTCGCTCAGACAGAGACACTCCAGAAGTTCACGCTGTCCCAAGCGTTCTTCCAGAAGATTGACCCTGGACTTCCTGGTAGTGGACTTTATATGTCTGGGACCTCGAGGGGCCGAACCACATGGGGGTGGTCTCCTAATCACCCAATTACTGATATCGATTAACCCCATACATAACAGGCATTTCCCTAACCCAATGATACAACAGCTCAATACATTGTATTCACAGCGGACTTCGAGAGGAAACAAATGTAGAAACATTTACCCTGATGTACAGAAAACCCAGACAAGGCTCAACACCCCATCCAATTAACACTCGGCAAAGTCAGACTCTGCAACATTATTTACAACTATTTACAAGGTGTATGTCTGGTTTTCAGCCATCCAATCCATTCTATGCATTTTGCACCAGATTGACAGGGTTTGCAGGGTTTCCTATTCTTTGCTTGCAAATTGTATCTAAGCTCCAGACACTCGGGCACCTCTTTGCAGCCTGTCCCAGCTCTGCAGAGAGCAATCCCAATTTGACCAAATTTCCTAGCAACCCTGAAACTTAACCGCATTTTGAAGTCCTTAGAAACGAGCAGTTATCAATTGAAACTCACCGAATTTTGAAGTCCAATTTAGCCAGCATTAACACAATGAGGTGTCCCCTTGTCCTTCTAAACTCCAGCAAATACAGGCCCAGTGCTGTGAAACGCTCATCATATGTTACCAGGCTCCATCCTGTGCTCAGGAAAGGCTGAGTTACGAGTTTATCAGCCAGTTGATCCAGGGCTATCTCGGGAGATTGTGTGGCCCAACATTTCTCCAGCTAGTTTGTATTTTCAGCCATTATTGGATTGGATTGTTTTAGAAGGTAAATGACTTCATCGATGCAGCTTAGCATGGAGTTTTAGAAGTTTGATCTCTGCTGCAGTGACTTTTTTAAATTACAAGCTCAATTTTGCCACCAAAACTATGACAGCTACCAGTATTCCACTATTCATGCACAAATACAATTGTAACTCCAGATTATGTCTGATTAGATGCTTTTTGTCCAAAAACCTAAAGGTTGTTGATCTGCATTGGTATACTTAAAAACATCATCTTTGCCTCATCTTTGATTGGTTGTGGTTTATAATTGTCATGTGTACCCAGATACAGTAAAAACCTTTTCTTTGTGTGATTTGATTGACTGAATTAGCTGAAGTCGCTATATTTTCATGGTGAAAGCAACGTTTTCACAGAAACATCATTTCAAGCTTGAGTACCCTTTTAACATTGTTAATCAATATAAATTGACCTGATGAAAAATGAATTGTTACAAAACTGGAGCCTCAATCATTCAGATATTAAATGTTTTTCAAATTTTAAATATCTCATTTTTTTTTTCCTCTTCTCCCTTCCTTAATCAAATCTTTCATGTTATGCCTCTTCCCGTATCTGATTTAACACTTAATTCAATATGCTCTCATTTTGCATTCTGTCCATACGCTGTTTATTTTTCAATACTTTTATCAGATTAGTAAGTAGGAGAAGCACTTACCTGGCCTCTTTCCTCAGGTCCCTGTTATCTATGTTGTTATCAGCTAAAACCTCCAGTGGCTTAATGGAAACAAATGTTCTGGGCTGAAAGGTGCTGGGATATGTCTAATTAGTGACAAGTGTCGAGAGATTTCTCACTACAGCAAAATCTGACACACATTTTCTTCTAATTTTATTCAATTGATACACTGGTTGAATGCTGTGAAAATGTACCTATTTGGTGAGGGACTCCCGCCAATATTCTGTCACAAATATGAGATCCATCTTCACAAGATCATTACAATAAAATTAAATCAACTCATAAAGCAACTAAATAGACATCTTAGTTAAGTTTATTTAGAGAAACAGTACGGAAACAGGTCCTTCGGCCCACCGAGTCAACACCGACCAATGATCCCCGCACATTTATACTATCCTACACACACTAGGGATGATTTACATTTATGCCAAGCCAATTAACCTACAAACCTGTACATCTGTGGAGTGTGGGAGGAAACTGGAGATCCCAGTGAAAACCCACGCAGGTCACGGTGAGAACGTACAAACTCTGTACAGACAGCACCCATAGTCAGGATCGAACCTGGGTCTCTGGCGCTGTAAGACAGCAACTTTACCGCTGCGCCACTGTGTTGCTCTTACATAGTTCTAAGAATTTTGTATTATTACACCATTTTTGATGCCTTTTTTCATTGTGGTCCAATCTGAATGTTTTTGATAGGATTTTTATTGGTGTAAAAGAATATCAACATGTTTGAGTATAAGAGTCTGTAAGTCATGACACAGCTTTATGGGACTTTGGTTAAACCACAGTACTGCGTGCCGTTCTCGTCACTCCCTTGCAGTAAGAATGTGGAGGCTTTGGAGAAGGTGCAGAAGATGTTTACCAGAATGCTGCTTGGATTAGAGTGACATTAACTATAAAGAGAGGATAGATAAACTTAGATGGGGTTTTTTTCTGGAACGTCGGTGGTTGAGGGAAGATCTAATAGAAGTATGTAAAATGATGAGAGGCAGAGATGGGTTCGACAGTCGGAAACTTTTTAACTAGGTGGAAATGTCATGCCTGAAAAACCTTTGATCTAATTAATAAGGATGCTGTGTACTTTAAAGTAAATGAATAATCAGTAATCTGACTAGGCCAGCATGATGGTGCTGTAGATAGTGCACTGTCTCCAATGAACGGTTCTATTCTGACCTTCAGTGATAATCAGCATGGAGTGAGCATGTTCTCTATAACTATGGGCGTTTCCCCTGGCTACTCTGATTTCTCCCCATGCCCTAAAGGTGTGTTGATTGTTAGGTCATTGATCATTGTAAATTTACACCCAGTGCCAATGTTGGGGAGCTGATTGAAGTATGAGATTATTGGAAATAAAAGGAAAAATGAAATTGTTTTGAGTACCAGCAGATTCTCAATCGGTCAATTGACCTCTTCTAACGAACAAAGAATTATTTGTATGAAAAAACGCAGTAGGGGGATGCTGTATAGGTGAAATGAGGTGTTAGTTAAAAGGCAGAGACGGTCTATAATGTAAACACAATGCCACTCAGAGGGAGGTTGGATGGACCAAGTTGAATTGTTTGTCTACTCTCTCTGATTCAAATGCAGGCATTCTCAACAAGAGTAAGTAAGTAAGTAAGTTTATTGGCCAAGTATATTCACATACAAGGAATTTGCCTTGGTGCTCCGCCCACAAGTAATAACATGACATACAGTGACAGTTACGAATGACTCAGAAAACACTAAACATTAATCATAATAAAGCATTAATGATTAGATTTGAATCCTGTGTGTGAAAGGTTAATACTGACTTTATAAAAGTGAGCGCATTATTTTGAGGGGAGAGCAATTGTTTTGAGGGAAATGTTTTTTTTTTTAAAAAAAAACTACATGGAGTTTTCTGGATAAACTCAGTGTGCGAGGCAGCATCTATGGAGCGAAGGAATAGGTGACGTTTCGGGTCTCTACCCGAAACGTCACCTATTTCCTTCGCTCCATAGATTATTATCTATTAGAGATGGCCTTACATTTATGGGTAGATATTTTTTCTTTATTTCACCTCTTTCTACAATTGATGCTAGCAAAGCGTATGCCAGACCCTGACCACACACTCATTTCACATGTTGCCATAGATTATTTATTATCTGTAATGGTGGCCGATCCAACATATTGCTTTCAGATGCAGCGAGACCTGGGTGTCATGGTACACCAGTCATTGAAAGTAGGCATGCAGGTGCAGCAGGCTAGTAAAGAAATGCGAGATGGTATGTTAGCTTTCATTGCAAAAGGATTTGAGTATAGGAGCAGAGAGGTTGTACTGCAGTTGTACAGGGTCTTGGTGAGACCACACCTGGAGTATTGCGTACAGTTTTGGTCTCCAAATCTGAGGAAGGACATTATTGCCATAGAGGGAGTGCAGAGACGGTTCACCAGACTGATTCCTGGGATGTCAGGACTGTCTTATGAAGAAAGACTGGATAGACTTGGTTTATACTCTCTAGAATTTAGAAGATTGAGAGGGGATCTTATAGAAACTTACAAAATTCTTAAGGGGTTGGACAGGCTAGATGCAGGAAGATTGTTCCCGATGTTAGGGAAGTCCAGGACAAGGGGTCACAGCTTAAGGATAAAGGGGAAATCCTTTAAAACCGAGATGAGAAGAACATTTTTCACGCAGAGAGTGGTGAATCTCTGGAACTCTCTGCCACAGAGGGTAGTTGAGGCCAGTTCATTGGCTATATTTAAGAGAGAGTTAGATGTGGCCCTTGTGGCTAAGGGGATCAGGGAGTATGGAGAGAAAGCAGGTACGGGATACTGAGTTGGATGATCAGCCATGATCATATTGAATGGCGGTGCAGGCTCGAAGGGCCGAATGGCCTACTCCTGCACCTAATTTCTATGTTTCTATGTTTGCCTCACCCGCTGATTTTCTCCAGCATTTTTGTCTATCTTCGATTTTTCCAGCATCTGCAGTTCTTTCTTAAACATGGAGTTTTCTTAACATTTTTAAGTGTTTTAATTCTTTGAAGTTAGCCAATAAAGCAGGAGTTCATGTTTCATACATTTATATTTTCCGGTTATCTGTACAATTATATATTCATCTAACATATTGTAACATTTCGTTGTCTCTGTAAATGCATTTCGTTGTCTCTGTACTGTACACTGACAATGCCAATTAAAATTGAATCTGAATCTGATATTGCTTTCAATTTGACCAAGGAGAGATGGCCTTACATTTATGGGTAGATATTTTTTCTTTATTTCACCTCTTTCTACAAATGATGCTAGCAAAGCGTATGCCAGACCCTGAACAAACACTCATTTCACAATTGCCATCAGGAAGAAGGTTCAGGAGCCTGAAAACTGTAACAACCAGGTTCAGGAACAGCTTCTTTCCCACAGCCATTTGGCTATTAAACACTACAACCTCAAATAAGTTCTGAACTACAGAGACTATTATTGTTAATATTACACTATTATCGTTTGTTTTTTGTGTGTACGTACTGTTATGCTGCTGCAAGTAAGAATGTAATTGTTCTATCTGGGACATATAGCAATAAAACACTCTTGACTCTTGAGAAATAGCGCACATTCCCTTGTGGTAATTCCACACAGTAGCCAACATGTTCAATGCATGTTCTAGGTTTGAGATTAGGTCAGATCGGGGAGAGAGTTCCCCCTGCCACGGGTACCATGTAATCCCGTGCTACCTGCTCCATGGTCGGATAGTCGGTGACTAAACCGTCTCCCCCACCTGGTTTGCCAGGTGAGGAGGGGGCTGTGGACCCCCAGCAGGACCAAAAACAAGACCTGTCAAAGGGCGGATGAGCTTCTAGCGAGCCAACGGCCATCCACACTTCAGTAGAAGTTGTGATCACTGTCGTACATAGCATTGTAAGGAATGATGATAAAGCACACACACACCAAAATCCTATACTTCCAGCGGCGGAAGTCCGCAGGAACTGGAGGACAGAGATGTGTGGTGCGTCCGTCACCGTTCCCGTTGGAAACCAGCACCACTGCGTCGCTAATGTTTTCAACGATGATGAATGAATGAATGATGTTTGAGATTGGTTTTCCCTTTCATTTAACATCCCTCCCCTTTAATATACAGATATTCATCTCATTTGTCTCCTGGTCTTCTTAGATCCATGCGAAGGTGATCCCATTGACAGCGGTCTGCATGACATGGTTGACATAGCACCAAGTCGAAAGCGACGTTATCGGAATCCAAAGCAGAAGGTTGAAGTGGCAGAACCCCCAAAAGCTTTGGAGGATAAGAGGTGAGACCTTTTCTGCAGTCACAATTGGGAAGAAATTCATCCATGGCTGTGTGCAATGGTTTATATGCATTGCACTCCACTTTGCAAGTTCAGTAACTTGAACTTCAATGGAAACTATTTTCTGAGTGGAAGTTCGACATACAGATACATCATCATCGCACACGTGCCATGGATGAATTTTCTAATTGCCGATGGATATCGCACAATGTATGCATGTGATGTTTATTGTTATAAGAACTGAGATTTCAAAATGAAGTCATGAGCTGTAAGCCATATAACAACAACTACTATCTATATCTATCTATATATCTATCTATATATCTATATATATCTATATATGATTTAATAATTTATTGCGGTACTTGATCTATTAGATTTCCTGCAGAAGATTTGGCATCTCTGTGGTAATCTGAGTTCATGTTCTGACAGACAAACGTTTTGAATTTTACTTGGGAAATGGACCCTAAATGATTCAAATGTTCTTGCAACTGGTTTATCAGAGTGATTCTGAAGTCACAGTTTCCCTCAGTTTAACACATGTTAACTATACTTTTATTCTATTTATCCATAATATTTCAGGCATACAAATTATATTCTTACAATTCTGTGAGATTTACTAATCATTCTTGTCTTTAGAGTCCTATTAAGACTTTGGGCAGTAACATTTGATTTTAAGGTGCCCAATTCTTTGGTGGTGTGAGTACCAAATCAGCTTTAAGAAGCTGCTTGTAGCCTTTCATGCCGGGTGCTAGTTGAGTCAAAGCATTGTTGTGTACTCATTTCAGATTTGTATTTCTTGCCATGTAAGTACTATAACAACCAATTAGTGTGGAATACATTCCTACAAACAACATTGTCATAATGTTACACAAAAAAGCTGGAGAAACTCAGCGGGTGCAGCAGCATCTATGGAGCGAAGGAAATAGGCAACGTTTCGGGCCGAAACCCTTCTTCAGACCCGAAACGTTGCCTATTTCCTTCGCTCCATAGATGCTGCTGCACCCGCTGAGTTTCTCCAGCTTTTTTGTGTAACCTTCGATTCTCCAGCATCTGCAGTTCCCTCTTAAACATTGTCATAATGTTCAGATCTGTTATTTAATAATGTGAATGAATGTTGGCCTTCATAGCGAGAGGATTTGAGTGTAGGAGCAAGGAGGCCCTACTGCCGTTGTACAGGGCCTTGGTGATGCCGCACCTGGAGTATTGTATGCAGTTTTGCTCTCCTACTTTGAGGATGGACATTCTTGCTATTGAGGGAGTGCAGCGTAGGTTCACCAGGTTAATTCCTGGGATGGCGGGACTGACATATGATGAAAGAATGGGTCAACTGGGCTTGTATTCACTGAAATTTAGAAGAATGAGAGGGAATCTTATAGATCTTATAGGAAAAATGTTCCTGATGTTGGGGGTGTTCAGAACCAGGGGGTCACGGTTCAAGAATAAAGGATAGGCCATTTAGGACTGAGATAAGGAAAAACATTTTCACCCAGAGAGTTGTCAATGTGTGGAAGTGGAAGCCAATTTTTTCAAGAGAGAGTCAGATATAACTCTTAGGGCTGTAGGAATCAAGGGATATGGGGGAAAAAGCAGGGACAGGGTACTGATTTGGGATGATCAGCCATGATCATATTGAATGGCGATGCTGGCTCGAAGGGCCAAATAGCCTACTCCTGCACCTATTTTCTATGGTCCTAGGTTCTATGTTTCCAATGTGGATTGATTAAGAAACACTGCCATTGGCATTTTGTACTTTTTCCAAATGGTGCCATTGGAAGTTTTATGTCCTTTCCCGAGGCCAAAAAGAGTCTTGATTTTGTCTCACCTAAACATTCAATGGAGCAGGAAATTTGTTTCCAGTGTCCAGCTAGTTTCCATAAAGGTATTAATGGAGTTACTACTAAAGTGCAGGCGTTGATTGTGTCTTTGGTAATTGATGCTATAGTCCTTTGACTTGCATGATAATAGAAACATAGAAACATAGAAATTAGGTGTAGGAGTAGGCCATTCGGCCCTTCGAGCCTGCACCGCCATTCAATATGATCATGGCTGATCATCCAACTCAGTATCCCATACCTGCCTTCTCTCCATACCCTCTGATCCCCTTAGCCACAAGGGCCACATCTAACTCCCTCTTAAATATAGCCAATGAACTGGCCTCGACTACGCTCTGTGGCAGAGAGTTCCAGAGATTCACCACTCTGTGTGAAAAAAGTTCTTCTCATCTCAGTTTTAAAGGATTTCCCCCTTATCCTTAAGCTGTGACCCCTTGTCCTGGACTTCCCCAACATCGGGAGCAATCTTCCTGCATCTAGCCTGTCCAACCCCTTAAGAATTTTGTAAGTTTCTATAAGATCCCCCTCTCAATCTCCTAAATTCTAGAGAGTATAAACCAAGTCTATCCAGTCTTTCTTCCTAAAGGTAATGTTACTACCTGAGCCACAGCCAAGTGGATTTTGAGCGTAACTGGCGGAGGTCTACACTTCTATTGCACTATCCAGATGGAAAAGATCAGCTCTATATAAAGCCTTTTACATATTTGGTCCTGGATTCCTCTCTGTCCCTCAAGCTTGCTGCAAGACCTGCTAAAGCGCAAAGTATTTCATTTTTTAT
Source organism: Leucoraja erinaceus (assembly GCF_028641065.1). Taxonomy (NCBI): domain Eukaryota; kingdom Metazoa; phylum Chordata; class Chondrichthyes; order Rajiformes; family Rajidae; genus Leucoraja; species Leucoraja erinaceus. Next base: position 111,567,816 of record NC_073379.1, on the reverse strand, counting down.
AGCCATCAGCTGCCTCGTGAAATCCTTATGCGTTTCCTTTTATTGTGCAGCTCCACTGTCCAAAATTTGCGCAACACTAAGCTTCCTGGCTACGTTCAAGATTCAAGATGCAAGAGAGTTTATTGTCATGTGTCCCAGATGGACAATGAAATTCTTGCTTTGCTTCAGCACACAGAAAAAAAAGTAGGCATAAATAAATACAGAACAGAACTGATCAGTGTATCCATATACCAATGAATATATATATATATATATATATATATATATGCACACACAGATAAAGTGCAATGTGCTATTAATGTTCAGAGTTTTGTTTGAGGAGTTTAAAAGCCTGATGGCTGTGGGGAAGTAGCTATTCCTGAACCTGGTTGTTGCAGTCTTCAGGCTCCTGTACCTTCTACCTGAAGGTAGCAGGGAGATGAGTGTGTGGCCAGGATGGTGTGAGTCTTTGATGCTGCTGCCAACCTTTTTGAGGAGTGACTGCAATAGATCCCCTCGATGGAAGGGAGGTCAGAGCCGATGATGGACTGGGCAGTGTTTACTACTTTTTGCAGTCTTTTCCTCTCCAGGGCGCTCAAGTTGCCGAACCAAGCCATGATGCAACCGGTCAGCATGCTCTCTACTGTGCACCTGTAGAAGTTAGAGAGAGTCTTCCTTGACAAACCGACTCTCCGTAATCTTGTTAGGAAGTAGAGGTGCTGATGTGCTTTATTTTTAATTGCATCAGTGTGCTGGGACCAGGAGAGATCTTCAGAGATGTGCACGCCCAGGAATTTGAAGCTCTTGACCCTTTCCACCATCGACCCATTGATATAAACGGGACTGTGGGTCCCCATCCTACCTCTTCCAAAGTCCACAATCAGTTCAATTGTTCTCAGCATCTCCTCAAGTTGTCTGGTTATTGAGCTGCTGTGTCCTGGTGTTCAATTGGGCGATGATGATTCTTCCTTCCTTTTCACCATTACAATTCCTATCTATTTGGAAGGAATAAGGCTGACTCAGGGGTAAAAGGGAGAGGGAGAATGAATTGATGCATCCTTGTACCATTTGTGTAACGGGTATAGCTTGGACCCAATAGCAGCACAGAATCAGGTAGGTATAATTGGTAATGAACTTTATTACGATACTGTAACACAGAGTAGTAACACAGTAATGGGTACACCGTACTCACACAGAGGCTCAGGATTGAGCGAGGGTTCCAAAGAGGGGCAGGCAGGAGATGTAGTCGGGGTAGCGGAAGGTCCGGTATCCAGGAGATCCAACACACGATGCAAACAAACCAGCGAGGGACAGACGAAAGGAGAGTCGAAGCCAGGCAGGAAGTCGAGGAGCCGTTGCAGGGATTCACCAAACAGCCCAGGAGAGAGGCAGACAGAAACCAGGAGGTACGGGACGAAGGCCGTGGTCGGGGACAGAAGGCTGAGGTGATATCCGGGAAGACGACAGGACGGAATGGTCAGGGGCAGGCAGGTTCGAATCCGTGTAGGCAGTCGGGAAATCGCTGGAGAGTCTTGCATGAACGCTGAGAACAATCTGGCACTATGTGAACGGTGAGGAGAGTCTATATACCGGGTTAATGGGTGATCAGAGGCAACTGAGTGCAACAGGTGAGGAGAGTTGGGCTGATGAGAGGGGAGTGGCAAGCAGGCAGGTGAGGAGAAGGAGGGACCGGTGGAAAAGTACAGGGAGGTGAAGTGGATGAGAATGAGGAGAGGGCAGACTGTGACAATTTGTAGATTGTAAATAAACAGATTAAGGGATAATGAGGCAAAACAGTTTTGAGGATACTGTTATCTTCTGTCATTTCACTGTATTGGTAACACTTGATAACCATAATAATTTTCATTATTATTCATCTTAATCTTAATAATAAAAACCTTAATAACCAGGCAACTGAACCATCCTACCAACAGCTAGGGAGCAGTCCGAAGCTACTCATTGGAGACCCTCGGACTATCTTTGATAGGACTTTACTGGACTTTATTATGAACTTAATGTTATTCTTCCTTTTATCATGTTTCTGTACACTGTGAATGGCTCAATTGTGATAATGTATTCTCTCTCCAGTGAATGTTTAACACACAATGAAAGCTTTTCACTGTACCTCGGTACACGTGATAATAAACAAAGCTAAACTCAACAAATCCATTGTTCTAGTTATGGTGAATCTTTCTTCTGCAGGGATGGCCATGTAGTCATGTCTGTCCCATGTAGTCATGTCTGTCCCATACAGATCTGCTGCAGCTTCCCACAATTATTTGTCACCTTCTATGGCAAGGGTTTGGGTAGCTTGCCAATGGATATCGCACACTGTATGCATGTGGTGTTTTTAGTACAGTATTTGAGACGTGTTTGTGAGGCTCACAGCTGTGTGAAATGAGCTGAGGCCACAACCGTTAGGTACAAATTCTGCTTGATCAGACGTTGTCAGTAGGAAAGTGACATTGTATGATCCAGTAAGTTGGTGATATATTGGGTGGGATATGCAAGTCATTGATTTTTGTTGTGATTCACTCGAGTCCCATTACAATGACCTGATGCTGAAGATTGCATTGTCTCTCCTGCTTAACCATCTCCCAATAAGATGCCTAAATCCATTCATGTGATTAATAACATGTAAAGCATGCTAATGCGACAGTTGTTGCAATTACAACTGTTTCATCTATCCTTTATCTCCCCACGTCACCGTCTATATTGCTTGTTTCCCTTATCCCTAACCAGTCTGATGAAACATCACCCATTCCTTCTCTCCAGAGATGCTGCCTGTCCCGCTGAGTTACTCCCGCTTTTTGTGTCTTCTTTTCTGATGCAATTACAAGTTTAACACCCGTGGAAAAATGTCTGCAAAGGGCAAATAGAGACTTAAGACTATTTTAAAAAATCATGTCCAATGTAGGGATAAGTGGTATTAAAAATGGTGCAGAAGACATTGTGGTTTTAGGGAAACAATTCTCATGCATATTTTGCCAGAAAATGTAAACTCCAGCATATTGGTTAAGCAAAGCAGGGAACTAATATTCCAGAAGTGGATGAAAGGATCACTCAAAGCAGAGCAAGACCATAAAAGAATTTGAATTCCTGGACTGGAAAGTCAGATAAAGTATGAAATGTACGCACTTACAACTGGGTAATGTCTGCATTCCTTAGGAATGAGTTGAACCAGTGATTCCTGGAGGTGAGCTCAGTGTTGAATTCCATGACTTTGTGTGAGAGAGAGCTCGGATTACAGAATTATGAATTAAAGCAAGTCAAGTCAAGAGAGTTTATTGTCATGTGTCCCAGATAGGACAATTAAATTCTTGCTTGCTGCAGCACAGAGTATTTTAAGCATAAATACAGAACAGTTCAGTGTGTCTATATAGCATAATCCATTTATATATACACATAAATAAACAGATAAATTGCAATTGGCTGTTATAGTTCAGAGTTTGTATGACAGCGTGTTTAATAGCCTGATGGCTGTGGGAAAGAAGCTGTTCCTGAACCTGGATGTTGCAGATTTCAGGCTCCTGTATCTTCTTCCTGATGGCAACGGTGAGATGAGTGTGTGGCCAGGATGGTGTGGGTCCTTGATGATGTTGGCAGCCTTTTTGAGGCAGCGACTGCAATAGATCCCTTCGATGGTGGGGAGGTCAGAGCCGGTGACGGACTGGGCAGTGGACACAACTTTCTGCAGCCTTTTCCGCTCCTGGACGTTCAAGTTGCCGTACCAAGCCACGATGCAACCGGTCAGCATGCTCTCTACTGTGCACCTGTAGAAGTTCGAGAGAGTCCTCCTTGACATATCGACTCTCCGTAATCTTCTCAGGAAGTAGAGGCGCTGATGTGCTTTCTTTATAATTGCATCAGTGCATTGGGACCAGGAAAGATCTTTGGAAATATGCAATTGAAGTTCTTGACCCTTTCCACCATCGTCCCGTTGATATATACAGGATTGTGGGTCCATATCCTACCCCTACCAAACTGCACAATCAGTTCCTTGGCTTTACTGGTGTTGAGAGCAAGGTTGTTGAGCTGGCACCATTTGGTCAGTCGGTCGATCTCACTTCTATACTCTGACTCATTACCATCTGTCATTCGTCCCACAACAGTGGTCGTCAGCGAACATGATGATGGAGTTTGCACTATGTCCGGCTGCACAGTCATGAGCAAAGAGTGAGTACAGCAGGGGGTTGAGCACGCAGTCTTCAGGTGCTCCCATGCTGATTGTTATCAAGGATGACATATTTCCACCAGTACCGACAGACTGTGGTTTGTGGATGAGGAGGTCGAGGATCCAATTGCAGAGGGATGCGCAGAGACCCAGTCCTGCGAGTTTGGTAACCAGCTTATGGGGGATGATGGTGTTAAATGCCGAGCTGTAATCAATGAATAACAGCCTGACATATGAGTTTTTGTTGTCCAAGTGGTCCAGAGGGTAGTGGAGAGCCAGTGAGATCACATCCACCGTTGATCTGTTGTGGCGGTAAGCGAACTGTCAAGTAAATTTGGAGGAGACAGGATTTAGCAAATCCTCATTTCAGTGTAAAAAATTGTAAAGCATTTTGGAAAGAAATATAAGAAGAACTGCGCAACAAATAGGAAAGTGTTAAAGTTACCAGAATACCAGTGCTATCATTATATTAGTACACATACAAGTCACTGAACATAGACATCATAGTGTCAGAAGGAACTGCAGATGCTGGTTTATACCGAACATAGACACAAAATGCTGAAGTAACTCAGCGGGACAGGCAGCATCTCTAGAGAGAAGGAAGGGGGTGACATTTCAGGTCAAGACCCTTCTTCCGATTGAGTGGTCCCAAGAAGGGTCTCGACCAGTAACGTCACCCATCCCTTCTCTCCAGAGATGCTGCCTGTCCCGCTGAGTTACTCCAGCTTTTGTTTATATCTTCGAAGACAGAAATCACATAGGTAACTTAAAAAATAAAGCAAATGGAATTCTTGGCATGGGGGGGGGGGGGGGTTGTCCCCGGGGAAGGCGGTGTGCCCCTGTGCCCAACCTATTTATTTCCCCCCCCCCCCCCCATTCCCCCTTTGTCCTTTGACTTCACTATCTGCAATTCATCAAACCTGTCTCACATCTACTGTTCTTATCTCTGATCTTTGTTCCAATCATCTGCCTGTCAACCCTCCCCTCCCCCCCCCCCCCTATGTCAACCCATTACCTGCCATGTTTTGTTCTGCTCCCTCTCTTTTTGGAATCTTTCTCTCTGCCCCCCCCCCCCCCTAAAATCAGTCTGAAGAAGGGTCTTGACCCAAAACATCACCTATCCATGTTTTCCAAAGATGCTGCCTGACCCGCTGAGATACTCCAGCACTTTGTGTCCTAAGTGGAACTGTATTAATTAGTGCAGAAGGCAGGTCGATGTTCAATTCTTGCAGTACTTGAATATAATGCACAAAGTACAGTGTATTGAAACCTGGGTGGCTGGTTGGAGAGGCTGGGACTGGACACATACATTGTGGTTTTAGAGTCTGATTTAGTGAGGGTATGGTACAACTTTGTAAAAACCAGCAGAGTCAAGTGTGTTCAATTGTCAGAAGAATGACAGTGGGATCATGAAATTCTTACTTGCAGCAGCATACCAGGCCTGCAGATACTATACCCATAGATTATATATGATAAACAAAATTCAATACATTTATAACCCCAGTAATTGCAAAAGCCCAAAGTCATTAGTGCAGCCAAATAATGAATAGTTCATAGTTGAGGTTAGTGTTGTGTAGTGATCAAGAGTCTGATGGTTGTCGGGAAAAGGCTATGTTTGAACCTGGTGGTCACGGTTTTCAATCTCCTGTACCTTCTTCCTGACGATAGCATGAGATGCGAGCTTCCTCACGTTCACAAGTTATAGTAGAATTAGACCATTCGCCCATCGAGTCTACTCCACCATTCAATCATGGCTGATCTCTACCTGCTAATCCCATTTTCCTGCCTTCTCCCTCTAACCCTTGACAAGTCAAGTCAAGAGAGTTCATTGTCACGTGTCCCAGATAGAACAATGAAATTCTGGCTTGCTGCAGCACAACAGAATGTTGTAGGCATAAATAAAGAACAGTTCAGTGTGTCTATATAGCATAGACCATATATATACACACGTAAATAAACAGATAAAGTGACCCCCGTTCTAATCAAGAATTTGTCTATCTCTGCCTTAAAAATATCCACTGACTTGGCCTCCACATGGCAAAGAGTTCCACAGATTAACTACCCTCTGACTAAAGAAGTTTTCCTCACCTCCTTTCTAAAAGAGTGCCCTTTAATTTGGAGGCTTTAACTTGGTTATGGTCTATTGTATTGTATTGTATTCAAATTTATTGTCATTGTCTCAATTTGAGACAACGAAATGAATTTCCCTTACAGGCAGTATCATAAAAAAAATCACATAAAAATAAATAATAAATAAATAATACAACATATTAAAAATAAAATTGAAATTGAATTAAAAATTTAAAATTTTTTAAAAAGCACAAACACAAAAAGTCCACGACACAACATAACATAAATGGCACCCAGGTGAGGAAGGCACCATAGTCCAGCCAGCCTCCCCTCCATGTTCATCCGTGGTCGGGGCCTTCCGAGCACCCACAGTCGCCGCCCCGGGTGGCCCGATGTTCAGGCCCTCACGCCGGGCTGGTGGAACGCCGACGCCGAACCCCGACGGTGAGCATCCTCCTCCTCAGCGGCCCGGACCTCCTGATCAGCCGCCTCCCGCAGCCGGAGTCCGCAGCTCCCGAGTCCACAGGTCGAGCCGGGCAGAGTCGCAGGACCCCGCGCTGTCCATCAGAGCTGCCCGCGTTGGGAGCTCCGCAAACCGCAGCTCCATGATGTTGGTGCAGCAGGTCCAGCACTCCGGGCTCCAGACGGCGACCCCCGGTAAGGCATCGCCAGCCCTGCGATATTTCAGCGCTGTCCCGCCGCTGCTGGAGCTCCAGTCGATCCCGGCAGGAAAGGCCGCGCCAATCCAGGTAGGTAGGCCGCTGTGGGGGGAGGGGGGGGGCGAGGACGCGACTCGAATAATAGTCGTGTCCTCACCAGGAAGCGGCTGAAGGACGGTATCCCCCGCACCGTGCCCTCTTCCCCCACATAAAAACGCCAAAAAACACAAAAAAAACACACTTTAACATAACTAAATAAACAAAAAAACAAAAAGATACCGGGCTGTAGGTGGAGGCTGCTGGCACCAGCGCCACCGGAAGTACAATAGTACTATAATCAGGTTGGTGTGGGTCTTTAACGATCCTGGCTGCACATCTCTTTGATGGTGGGTAGGTTAGTACCCATGATGGAGCATGGTGTTGTGTTCCAGTAGCCACATCATAAAAAAGATGGTAAGAGGGAATGTATAGTTGAAGTGAAAATTAGATTGACCTTAATTTTACTGAATGGTGGAGCCTATTCAGCAGATTTCATTGCCTCCCGCTCCAAACTTTTTTGAACGGACACGAGGAAACACTTTTGTTTTAGAACGGAGACGAGGAAATACTTTTTCTCACAGGGGAGTTGTGAGTCTGTGGAATTCTCTCAGAGGGCGGTGGAGGCAGGTTCTCTGGATGCTTTCAAGAGAGAGATAGATAGGGCTCTTAAAAATAGTGGAGTCAGGGTATATGGGGAGGAGGCAGGAACGGGGTACTGATTGGGGATGATCAGCCATGATCACATTGAATGGCGGTACTGGCTCGAAGGGCCGAATGGCCTACTCCTGCACCGACCGATTGTGTATTGTCTATTATCTATAAACTTATATGTTTTTAAGATGACCCGATGGCATGTGTTGTGATGTGGAGATGACTTTTCGAATTAAAGGGCCAATCCCACTTGGCGATTTTTTTCACCGACTTCCGGCATCATTGACTGACGTGTCAGGTCACCGAAAATTTTGCGGCGTGATGCGATGTGACGTGGCGTGATTACGTATTAACGCGCGGTGTATTTTCAAGTGTCTCAACATTTTTTTGTCGCTGCTGGATTTTGAAACGTTCAAGATCTTTTGGCGACCCTGATATGATGCCGGCAGTCGCCAAAAAAATCGGCAAGTGGGACAGGCCCTCACGTGTCTTAATTCATTGCATGTAGGGTGGCGCGGTGGCGCAGCGGTAGAGTTGCTGCCTTACGGCACTTACTGCACCGGAGACCCGGGTTTGATCCCGACTACGGGTGCTGTCTGTACGGAGTTTGTGCGTTCTCCCTGTGCCCTGCGTGGGTTTTCTCCGAGATCTTCAGTTTCCTCCCACACTCCAAAGACGTACAGTTACAGAGATAGGTTGAATAAGTTAGGTCTTTATTCTCTGGAGCGCAGAAGGTTAAGGGGGGACTTGATAGAGGTCTTTAAAATGATGAGAGGGATAGACAGAGTTGACGTGGACAAGCTTTTCCCTTTGAGAATAGGGAAGATTCAAACAAGAGGACATGACTTCAGAATTAAGGGACAGAAGTTTAGGGGTAATATAAGGGGCAACTTCTTTACTCAGAGAGTGGTAGCGATGTGGAATGAGCTCCGGTGGAAGTGGTGGACACAGGTTCATTGGTATCATTTAAAAATAAATTGGATAGGCATGGAGGGTTATGGTATGAGTGCAGGCAGGTGGGACTAAGGGAAAAAAAGTTGTTCGGCACGGACTTGTAGGGCCGAGATGGCCTGTTTCCGTGCTGTAATTGTTATATGGTTATATGGTTATAGGTTTCAAGGTTGATTGACTTGGGTTTGTATGCTTGGTATAAGTGTAAACTATCCCTAGTTTGTGTTGGCATTGTGTTAATGTGCTGGGATCGCTGGATGGTGTGGACTTGGTTGGCCGAACGGCCTGTTTCCCTGCTGTGTCTGTAAACAAAACTGGTCACCAGCATTTGAAAGAACGGCAATAATTTGAAGATAAACAATGTAAAGCTGTGCCTAAAAAAGAAAACTGAAGCCAAAAAGACAGGAGAAAGAGAAAAATCCAATCACAAGTAAAGGATTTGACAGAAGCCTCTATCAGACTAGTAATCATTTGGTTATTAATTTTATTTAATGATTTGTTTATGTAATCCAACTTTCACCCCCTTAATTCAAAATCTGTATTCAACAGTAAGGATTATTATGTTCTGATTTATTATAGAAGCATAACATTTATATCCATACAGTGCCTGCAGGCTGTATGGATAACAGTCACGGATAATTAGTTGCATAAAAATGTTGATAGATTTCCTGCTAATTTATGGGGTTTAGCCTCTACTCTAGATGAACGGGACAATTTAACTCTATTATAAGAGTTAGCCCAGGTTTTTAAATTTGAATTTGACAAAGAGCAGTGTATTCTCGCTGTACAAAAGTTAATGTTATCCATGCATTTTGATGATCAGCATGTGATGAGAACAGGAGTAATTAGCTTCAATGTAAATGTGGCACGTACACTGGGACAGAACACATTTAATGGCCTTTTGATAAATTGGGGTTGTACTCTGTTACATAAAGCTGCAGAGTTAGCAAAATTAAGATAATTTGTGTTTAATACGTTGCCCTGATTATAATATGCTATTTGATTGCAAGACAAAAAGCACGTTTAATGAAGTAGCAGAACAAAGGAGAAACATTCCTTTCAGTCGGCCAGCTGTGTGGACCCATTGTCTTTGAAGATTGCTACTTGCCTACTAATTATAGACTGAAGGACTGCTCTTGTGTAATCTATTCTCAAATGTCGAATTTCCAATATGATTTTAAATGGTGCAGAGATAATGCAAAAATATCTTAATTGGGTACCAGTTGTTCATTGATCAAGTGCTGCTTTTTGCCTTTCCATCTCCATTCTGTTTAAAAGTTGAAGTCCAAACGAATTAAGCAGCGTGAGTTCCACTGATTCAATGATTTGTCACATAAGTAAACTATATACGATGTTATCTTGCTAGATGTAAACTGATAAGACTGCAGTCTTTAGACTTTACTTTAGACTTTAGAGATACAGCATGTAAACAGGCCCTTCAGCCCACCAAGTCCCCGCCTACCAACGATCCACGCACATTAATACTATCCTACACGCGCTAGGGACAATTTACACTTTTTAACAACGCCAGTTAACCTACAAACCTGTACGTCTTTGGAGAGTGGGAGGAAACCGGAACACCCAGAGAAAACTGCGCAGGTCACGGGGAGAACGTACAAACACTGGACAGACAGCTCCCACAGTCAGGATCAACCTTGGTCTCTGGCGTTACAAGGCAGCAACTCTAAAACTAGACCACTGTCTCCAGCATGTCTATTTACTTTAGCATTAGAGACAGTATGGAAACAAGCCCTTTGGCCCATTGATTCCATGTCGACCATTGATCAACGGTTCACAATACTTCCATATTATCCCACTTGTTCCATCCACTCCGTACACACTGGGGACAATTAACAGAGGCCAATTAATCTATAAACCTGCACACCTGTGGTATATCAGAAGGAACTGGAGCAGCAGAGGTAACCCACATGGTCACGGAGAACATGCAAACTCCACACAGCCAGCAGTCGATGTCAGGGTAGAACCCAGGTGTGCCACTGTGACTTCCACTGTGCTGTTGTTAGTATGTGTCATACTAATGCATTGAAAATTCCAGCCATTGCAATCTTGAAATTCCCTTTACTCCCCTCCTGATTCTTGCTGGCTTCCTGGGATAGTTTTACCTGGCACACTGGCCTAAATGTTCTATTTTTGTAACAGTTGATGGTGCCAAATGGCTGGGACTGATTCTGATGGAATTGTGCTGTTATTCAATCTTTCAAGCACCTCAGCTCAGTTTTGGGGCTGATACAGAGAAAGAATACCAAGACTAGAGTGGTTATTGCAAAATAATCCGCAGAGACATACAAAAGAAAATGCAAGATTCTACAGAAAAAATTGGTTGATATGAGACAATTAGGAGACAGTATTTTTAAGGATCTGATGTATCGATTGCAAGAATAGCCTCAATTGCACATGGGAAGTTGGTAATGAGCCTCATTCAGGAACCACTGCATTTCATCTGACAAGGGTACAGCAAGGAGTTACACGATTTAAACCCAGCGAATTGAGAGAGGAACCTACAGGTTTAGTTTAGTTTAGCTTAGAGATACAGCGCGGAAAGAGGCCCTTCGGCCCGCCGAGTCTGTACCGACCAGCGATCCCCGCACATTAACACAATCCTACACACACTAGGGACGATTTTACATTTCTACCAAGTCAATTAACCTACAAACCTGTACGTCTTTGGAGGAAACCGAAGATCTCGAAGAAAACCCACGCAGGTCACGGGGTGAACATACAAACTCGTAGTCGGGATCGAACCCGGGACTTTGGCGCTGTAACCACCACTGTAAGGCAGCAACTCTACCGCTGTGCCACCGTGCCGCCCTGGTGCCAGGAGGTGGCCTTCCCCTCGCCTGCTGCCCATGTTTATCTTGATGCTAGCAGATCCAGGTTTGGAGTGTTGATGAAGTGGCCTAAGGACTAACTGCAGTGCATTTTGTATGTGTTAGACTTTGCAACTGCCATGCACTGTTGGTTGAGGGAATCAAATGTTTGGTAATGGTATTTGTTTTATTGTCACATGTACTGAGATACAGTGAAACATTTATTGTGTATGCCACCCAGGCAAATCATACCATACACCATTGCAAAAGTAGTGCAAAAGTGAAAATCAAAGAGTGCAGCATATAAGTATCTAGAAATGACAGGTTAAAAAAAAGTGCAAGAGGTGTAACAAGTTAGATTGGAAAATCAGGAATAGAACGTTAGCATTTGAAAGGTCCATTCAAGAGTCTGATAACAGCAGGGACAAGTTCTTGAATGGCAGGATTGTTTTTAAGCTTTTGTATCTTCTATCTGATGGGACAGAGAAGAGAGGATGACCATGTGTGCAGTGCTTGGCTGCTTTCCCGAAACAGCATGGTGTAGATGGAGTCAATGGGGGTATGAACTGGACTGTATCCTTGACTCTGTTTTCTTGTTGTCTTGGACAGAACAGTTGCCGTGCCAAGCTGTGATGCATTCACATGGGATGTTTTCTATCGGGCGTCTATAGAAATTGCTTAGAGTCATTGGGGACATGCCAAATGTCCTTAGTTTGCCGAAGAGATAGAGGCATTGGTGTGCTATCTTTGATGCATTGTTGATGTGGTTGGATCAGGTCAAATTGCTGGTGATATTTACACATAGTTGAAGCTCTCGGCCATCTCTACTTTGGCACCTTGATGCAAAGTGAAATATGTATTGGACTCTGTTTCCACAAGTCAATAATCAGCTCCTTTGTTTTGCTGACATTGAGAAAGAAGCTGTTGTGTTGACAGCACTCTTTCTCCTTCCAGCACTCCATGTCATAGGGTGATACAGTGTGGAAACAGGCCCTTCGACCCAACTTGCCCACACCGGCCAACATGTCCCAGCTACACGAGCCCCACCTGCCTGCACTTGGTCCATATCCCTCCAAACTTGTCCTATCCATGTACCTGTCTAACCGTTTCTTAAACGTTGGGATAGTCCCAGCCTCAACTAACTAATCTGGCAGCTTGTTCCATACACTCACCACCCTTTGTGTAAAAAGGTTACCCTTCAGATTCCTATTAAATCATTTCCCCTTCACCTTGCACCTATGTCCTCTGGTCCTCGATTCCCCCACTCTGGGAAAGAGACTCTGTGCATCTACCCAAACTACTCTTGTCCTTGATGCTACCTGCCAGAGCTATCTCCTGGCTCCTTTTTGCCCTTCTGATCTCCTTTTTCCATTTACTCCTTAGTTCCCGAAACTCCTCCAGGGTTGCACTTCATCCCAGCTGCCTATACCTGTCTCATGCATCCTTCTTGTTCTTGACCTCAATTTCCCTCGTCAGCCAAGCTTCCTTACGTCTGCCTGCTTTGCCCTTCACTCTAATGGGGACGTACATATCCTGAGCTTTTTTCAGCACACATTTAAAAACATCCCACTTGGCCGATGTTCCTTTCCCCTCAAATAACCTGCACCAGCCAACTTGAGCGAGACCTTCTCTCATACCCTCAAAGTTGGCCTTACCCCAGTTGAGCATTTTAACACGTGGGGCCTCTGTTCCTATCCATAACTATCTTAGACCTAATCAAACTGTGGTCACTAGTTCCATCTCATCATTATTCAAGATCTGACCTACTATGGTGGTGTGATCTGCAATCTTGTAAATGGTGATAGAGCAGAATTTATCCGCACTGTCGTGAGTGTATAGAACGCAGAGTAAGGGGCTGTTGAGTACTGCAGGGTTTTGGAGTTGAGAATTATCATGGGGGACATTTTGTCGACTATCCCTACTGATTTGGGTGAGGAAGTCATGGGTAGCATGGCAGAGAAGGGTGCCAAGGCCTGGGTCTAGGAGTTTTTAGAGGGGCTTGGTTGGAATTTTCATGTTGCAGGCGAAGCTTTAGTCAATAAATAGGAGTGGAAGAGTCAATGGGGAGTTGATCAACTGCACTGCTTTGTCTTGTCAAGCCTGCTGAGATTTGTTGGAGCTGTGCTCATCCAGGCAAGTGCAGATATATCATACTCCTAACATGTGCCTTGCAGATGGTGGACAATGTTTGACATTTCAACAGGGGAATCACGTGACCCATGATACCAGCTACTGACCTGCCCCTGCATAATATTTACATGGCCAGTCCAGTTGTGTCCATGGTCAACGATGATACTTCAGAGTTTAAGAAGGAACTGCAGATGCTGGAGAATCGAAGGTTACACAAAAATGCTGGAGAAACTCAGCGGGTGCAGCAGCATCTATGGAGCGAAGGAAATAGGCAACGTTTCGGGCCAGACCCACGGGTCTGAAGAAGGGTTTTGGCCCGAAACGTTGCCTATTTCCTTCGTTCCATAGATGCTGCTGCACCCGCTGAGTTTCTCCAGCTTTTTTGTGTAACCGATGATACTTCAGATATTGCCAGATCTTTGCCTATTCACTTAACCAATCTATTATAATAATAACATATCCTTTGTAGCCTCCTCATGTCCTTTTCATAATATACTTTCTTATTATCTGTGTGTCACAACAAATTTAGCAGCCGTACGTTCAGTGGCTTGATGTATATAAATTGTAAAAACAATGAGGCCCTAGTCCAAATCCCTCTGGCACACAATTAATTATTTCTTGCCATCCCAAAAAAAATCCACTCAGATGCACTCTTTCTTTCATGTTTGCTAGCAATCTTCTATCCATTCCAATATGTTACCACCAGCACCATCACCATCAAATTCTTCAGGCAATCTAAGTGTGGCACATCTGCTCGTTCACCTTTATTCACGGCAGAACGTACAAATTAATAAGATAGATACAAAATGCTGGAGACTGAAAAAGGGTCTCGACATGAAACATCACCCATTCCTTCTCTCCAGAGATGTTGCCTGGCCCGCTGAGTTACTCCAGCATTTTGTGTCTATCTTTCAATCTGCATCTGCAGTTCTTTCCTACACGTAAGAATTAAGAAGGTGAGTTAAATTTAAGATACTCAAAATGTTGCAGTAACTCCACGGGACAGGCAGTATCTCTGGATGGAAGGAATGGGTGATGTTTCGGGTCGAGACCCTTCTTCAGACTGAGAGTCAGGGGGGGAGGGAGACACAGAGATATGGGAGGGTAAGTTAAATATATTTGGCACTGCGAACCTGCTTTGATCAAGATCATGGATTATCGTCTTTGCCTCGATTATCTTCTGATTACCTTGATTCCTTGATACATTGTCAACATGTCCGACACTATCCACACTATTCCATGTTCCTACACTATCTACATATCCCTCGATTGTCTTTATTTCCAGAAATATGTTTTGAAGGAACCCGTGGAATGAGACTCCGTGGCCCTCTAGGGTAGAGAACACAAAGTATTTTCATCTTAGTCCTAAATGATCTACCCTTTTCTGAAATTATGACCCATGTTACCTTTTCAAAGAATTAGAATAACTTAGTCAAATATTTCCCTTTCACAAATGTGCAACACATTAGTCTGATTGTTAAATTTTTCTAAGTGTCTTGCTACAAAGTACGTAATAATAGATACAAACACTTTCCCTACGACAAATGTTAAGGTAGCTGAACTGTAGCTTCCAGTTTTCTGTCTATCTTTTCTTTAGGAACAAAGGGGTTAGTCATTATTAGAAATGACGAGTCATTTTCCAATTAAATGGAACCTTCCCTAAATTTGGGGAATTTTGGCTCGTTAAAGACAACCATTTGGTTAAGACACTAGAGTGAAGTACCATCAGCGAATGTGAAAACATATAGACACTGTATACTGGTACGCCTTGGTTAGCGTAATTTTCCTTTAATTTCCTCAACTTTGTCTCTCCCGCCCCATTCCCAATATGGAGGATGCAATTTATGTGACCAACATAACGTAACTGCAATCCTCAGGAGTTCATAGGGGGTGCTGTTCTGTGCACGGCTGCCCTGCCAGCAGCTGTCTGTCTTTTCACCGTTTTATTTTTTATTTTAGTTAGTTAAAGTGTTTTGTTTGGAGGTCTAGACTTTTTTATGTGGAGGGGGGAAGGGGGAAACTGCCTTTCAGGGTCCCTACCTGGTCGGAGAGGCAGTTTTTCTCCGGGCTGCAGCTTCGACCCGTTCTCGCGGCCTACCAGCGGGCCTGGAGCAGCGTTTCCTGTCGGGGACCGCCCAGAACCTCGGCTTCGGCGGCGGCACAGCGCTGGAGCGCTATCGCGGAGCGGGCGATGCCTTGCCCGGGTCGCCGCGCTGGAGCTCCGGTGAGCTGAGACCGCCGGGAACAACATCGCGGAGCTGCGGGTCTGAGGAGCGGCCAGCTGCGGGCAGCGGCGCTGACTTTACACCGGGAGCCTGGGATCTCTAGATGAGATCGCCAGTTGTGGAGCTCCAACCGGCGCGGCCTTGTTGGCTTCGGAAGCCGCAGCCTCCAGTACGGAAGCGGCCATTCCAGGTGTCCCAAGCCGCTGTGAGGACTCTCCCGACGCCAGAGCAACATCACCCGGCGAGAACGGCCAGGAACATCGGGCCTCCGTAGAGGCAACTGTGGAGGCCTCAATAGGCCCGACTATGGGTGAACTGGGGTTGGGGACTGGACTTTGTGCCTTCCCTCATGGTGGGAGCCATTGTGGGGGGATGTTCTTTGTGTTTAAGACTCTCATTGGTGTTATGTCTGTATTCTTTTGTGTGCTGCAAAATGGCAAGAAGCATTTCACTTCACTACACCTCGGTGTATGTGAACGTGACCAATAAAATACCTTTGATACCTTTGATGCAGCTCACCACAAATACTCTTGTGAAATGTGATCATATGGAGTATGAAAAAAGTTGCAACAAAAATCATACTTGGGATTTTGGTCATTCTTTTATTTCCAGAAAGAATTTCTAGATTGAACCAAGTGAATTCCCACTTGATTTTGTAAGCATTGCAAACTTTTGCCATTGAATGTCTGCATCCAATCCAAACAGGAGGGCTTGCCAAGTCTTAAGCTTGATTAATGAGGTTCAGGTACCCATACCAACCTCTTTCTTTATTTTGAATGCAGCTATGGTTGTTTACCTTAAAACCACATCGTAAGGGTGAGAGGGGAGAAGAGGTGGCCAATTTTATCAAGATGTGTTCACTGGCTAGTATCTAAATGGTAGTAAATCAGTGTCAGAGACTGGAGCAAAGGGATACAGTGCCCTCCATAATGTTTGGGACAAAGACCGATCATTTATTTATTTGCCTCTATACTCCACAAGTTGAGATTTGTAATAGAAAAAAATCACATGTGGTTAAAGTGTACATTGTCAGATTTTAATAAAGGCCATTTTTATACATTTTGGTTTCACCATGTAGAAATTACAGCAGTGTTTATGGAGGGCACTGTACATGGCTGCTTACAGCAGCGCTTCAAATGTGAGCACTCATTTTTTGTTATTGTACCACAGGGCTTCAGTTACCAGATGTCAGTTTTGGGAAACAATAGTCTCTTTATTTTCTTCTGTCCAGCGTGTCCCATTTGGCATCTACTTGAATCATGATGGGAGAGATCTCGAAACAAGCTCTTCTGTACGATGTACTCATTTAAAATCTATATGATGCACAGTACAAAAGCAACAAATGCATTGAATAGTATTTTCCATATTTACATTATACGTTGCTTTTCGTATGCTTGTAAATCTCCCAACTCTTCTTCCTAATTCTTTTCCAGGTTGTTTTGTTCCTGATAATTTTAAATAAATGTTGATTAACTAGGTTATGATCTGGATGTTCTTGACTTGTCCTTTCTTCCTTTGGGCTTTGAGCCAGCAAGATCATTGTCATCTGCTGGCTTGGGCCAGTTCACTGCCCAGAACATGTGCCTTTTGCTATCTTTGGTATTATATTATAGCAACGAGTCCTGTACCAGTGCTTGTATTAACACCACAACTATTATTTATACCTCACTCTTTGTTTAAACTGGCCAGAGAGCAATCAGAACTGCCAAACTCCAAGCTGTAGTATAGGGCTCTGGTGAGACCACATCTAGAGTATTGTGTACAATTGTGTACAGTTTTGATCTCCTAATTTGAGAAAGGACATCCTTGTGATTGAGGCAGTGCAGCGTAGGTTCACGAGATTGATCCCTGGGACTGTCATATGAGGAAAGATTAAAAAGACTAGGTTTGTATTCACTGGAGTTTAGAAGGATGAGGGGGAATCTTATAGAAACATATAAAATTATAAAAGGATTGGACAAGCTAGATGCAGGAAAAATGTTCCCAATGTTGGGCGAGTCCAGAACCAGGAGCTACAGTCTTAGAATAAAGGGGAGGTCATCTAAGACTGAGGTGAGGATAAACTTTTTCACTCAGAGAGTTGTGAGTTTGTGGAATTCCCTGCCACAGAGGGCAATGGAGGCCAAGTCACTGGATGGATTTAAGAGAGAGTTAGATAGAGCTCTAGGGGCTAGTGGGGTCAAGGGATATGGGGAGAAGGCAGGCACGGGTTATTGATAGGGAACGATTAGCCATGAACACAATGAATGGCGGTGCAGGCTCGAAGGGCCGAATGGCCTCCTACTGCACCTATTTTCTATGTTTCTATGTAAAATGTTAATGCTGACCCACACTGAATTGCAGGTTTGACACAACATTTAAAATGCATGGATTTTGTTATACGGACCGTTGCAGAGAAGCAATTAGTCCTTTGAATTTAATTAACTATAATCCTTTGTAGAACTATGGAAAATGCTGCTTATAAATATAATTTCTAAAATCAGTCAATTGCCATCTTTCCTCTTTTGAGGACCTGAAATCAATAATAGACAGTAGAACACAGGTTCTGTTGAGGAGAGACGTTTGGTCTTGTACCTCAGCTTGTACTCTTTGGGCATAACACAGAATCAGGCCCTTTGACCCATCAAGTCTATTTCTACCCTATTCTAAGCCAATGTTATTCGCCCCACATTCCTATCAACTCCCTCTACCCTAACATTTTGCCACACACAGCTAAATGTCACCGGCAATTTGTCCTGGACCAACCACATCGAAGCTGTGGCCAAGAAAGCACGCCAACACTTCTACTTCCTTAGAAAGCTTAGAAAATTCAGCATGTCCCTACAGCCCTCACCAGCTTCTACAGATGCACTGTAGAAAACTAAGACCACCACCATAATCAAGGACCAGTCTCACCCCAGTCACTCCCCTCTCCCATCTGGCAAAGAGGTACAGGATTTTGAAAAACCATAGCTCCGGATTCAGGGACAGTTTCTTCCCAGCTATCACCAAGCAAATGAACCGTCTTCTCATCAACTAGAGTCCGACCCTGACCTCCCAACTACCTCATTGGAGACCTTTGAATTATCTTTAATCAGATTTTATCTTGCTCCACCACTGTAACTGTGCACTGAGGACAGCTTGATTATAATACAAGATTCAAGATTCAAGAGTTTATTGTCATGTGTCCCTGATGGGACAATTAATTTCTTGCTTTGCTTCAGCACAACAGAACATAGTAGGCATGAATACAGAACAGATCAGTGTGTCCATATACCATTGTATAAATATATACATACATGAATAAATAAACTGATCAAGTGCAAATAACAGATAATGGATTATTAATGTCCAGCCAAGTTTTGTCCGAGCCAGGTTTAATAGCCTGATGGCTGTGGGGAAGTAGTTATTCCTGAACCTGGTTGTTGCAGTCTTCAGGCTTCTGTACCTTCTACCTGAAGGTAGCAGGGAGATGAGTGTGTGGCCAGGATGGTGTGGGTCTTTGATGATACTGCCAGCCTTTTTGAGGCAGCGACTGCGATAAATCCCCTCGATAGTAGGGAGGTCAGAGCCGATGATGGACTGGGCAGTGTTTACTACTTTTTGTAGTCTTTTCCGCTCCTGGACACTCAAGTTGCCGAACCAAGCCACGATGCAACCGGTCAGCATGCTCTCTACTGTGCACCTGTAGAAGTTAGAGAGAGTCCTCCTTGACAATCCGACTCTCCGTAATCTTCTCAGGAAGTAGAGGCGCTGATGAGCTTCCATAATAATTGCATCAGTGTTCTCGGACCAGGAAAGTCCGAGACTTTCATGTATAGTCTTTTCTTTGACTGGAAGCATACAGACAAAAGCTTTTCTCTCTATCTCGGTACAAGTGACAATAATAAATTAAACTACCAATTCGCGTCTGAAGAAGGGTTTCAGCCCGAAACGTTGCCTATTTCCTTCGCTCAATAGGTGTTGCTGCACCCGCTGAGTTTCTCCAGCATTTTTGTCTGCCTCCGCTCATTTGTAGGATGTGGAAGGAAATTGGAACAAATAGTCTGACCTCAAATTAAAATGCATCGTTTCCCTGCATAACCTTTCTTGCTAACATTTGCCATTACTTGTAAGAATTACTGTGTCACGTTTCTTGTTTGTGGCCTTGGAGCAATAATGGGTCCAACAATTTCAATGTTAGAAATCATAAAAGAAATGAAGAGATCAATAATTGACATTCTGCCACAAAACAGCAATCACTATTCAGGATTTTAAAGGCAACAAAAAGCAATCTATTTGGAAGGACAAAGCTGCGCTTACATAGCAGGAGGAGAATGAGGGGAGATATGAATAGTGTTAGGATGCAGAAAGGCAAAGGCAAAGTCTTGTGCCTTGTATTTAAAGAAAAGACGAGGGGAAAAAAGCTTCTGCTTAGGATGAGGGATGAAATGTGGTCACAGAGGCATTGGAAATTTGGGATGAGAACCTTGAAGTCAACTAACTGAGGCACAGAGCTGGTGGCATTTAGGAGGAATTAGAGTTGATTAGAGTTAGGATGATTAGAGTTTAGAAGTCATGGCATGTGACGATGCAGACCTGATTAATTTAAATTGACTGGAGATTGATGAACAGGATCAATGGAGGTACTATGGAATCAAAGGTAGAGAAATACAACACCTTGGCTTTAGGCAGGAAAATATGACGCTATAAGGACACAAATTGAGATTTCTGTGGAGGTGAAAGAGTAAATGTGGGGCACAGGCTGAGCTTGAGTTTGAGCAATGGCAAAGTTTTACAGTTCGTGGCTCTATAACCTACCTCATTGGCTACATTATGTCATAGAGCCATAAACACGGAAAAAGGCCCTTCAGGCCAACTCGTCCTTGCCGATCAAGATGCCCCATCTAAGCGTGTCCCATTTGCCCTCGTTTATCTATCTATCTATCTATCTATCTATCTATCTATCTATCTATCTATCTATCTATCTATCTATCTATCTATCTATCTATCTATCTATCTATCTATCTTACTACAACTCTCAACTTGTTTCTATATATCTATATTTATTAGCCAGTTTGTATGTACCTATATTTGAGCAAAAATGGTACACGATAGTGCTACAAATTTTCGCCCACCTCACTCACCATTGTCCTGTGATGTCAATGAAACAAGTTTCGTTCAGATTGATGGTATATTTTACGTTATTGGCATTTTAAACATTACAAAACCACCTTTAAAGCTACAATGTTTGGCACACTTTACTCACCACTGTCCTGTGATGTAAATTAAACAAGTTTTGTTGAGATTGATGGTATATGTTACAAGCTATTGACATTTTAAACTTGACCATAAACGGTTAAAAAAAAGCTCTTTTCAACTTGCCCTGCCCGTCAACAGTCACATCACAATGGGATCCCGAATTTAATTTACATAAAGAAACTCTGTTTTAAAAAATACATCAGCGTTGCACCTCTCAATTTCATTTATATTTAAAAAATTCAGTTTTCAAAATGAAACCACAATTTTCATGGTGGGATAAGGCGGGGGGCGGTTTTATTTAAAACAAAACATCGCAATTTTCATTATGGGGTGGGATGGGGGGAGGTTTCATTTTTTTAATTTATTTATTTATTTATTTATTTATTTATTTATTTAATTTTTTTTTTTTTTTCCAAGTCAAGTCAAGTTTATTGTCACATACACATACGAGATGTGCAGTGAAATGAAAGTGGCAATGCTCGCGGACTTTTGTGCAAAAGACAAACAACAAAACAACCAAAACAAATTATAAACACAATCATAACACACATATTCTTTTACATAATAAATAATGGAAGGAAAAAAACATTCTGTAGAGTTAGTCCCTGGTGAGATAGGAGTTTACAGTCCGAATTGCCTCTGGGAAGAAACTCCTTCTCAACCTCTCCGTTCTCACCGCATGGCAACGGAGGCGTTTGCCTGACCGTAGCAGCTGGAACAGTCCGTTGCAGGGGTGGAAGGGGTCTCCCATGATTTTATTTGCTCTGGAGTTGCACCTCCTGTTACTAGCTGGTTCCACTCCATCACCCTGCAAAACAGAAACCGCCTGTTGAATGTGGCCAAGGTCTGCTCAAAAATCATTGAGCAGCCCGTCCGAACTCTCACTGCCCTATGCGACCAACAGTCTGTAAAGTTAACACGCAGGATTGTGCAGGACCCCTCTCACATCCTGTTTCCTGAGTTTGAGTGGCTCCCCTCAGGACGCAGACTCTGCTGTCCGGGTTGCCGGACATAGAGGAGGAAGGCAACCTTCATCCCCAGGGCTGTCCAGCTTCTTAATGCTGTTCACTGACTCATGAACATATGAAATGAAATAACCTTCTATATGCACTTTCTAATTGAAGCACTTAGGAAGCACTTTAAAAACTATTGCTATGTGTTGAATGTTGATGTGCGGTTTGTGTTGTGTGATTGTGCAGTGTTTCTGTGAAATGCGTGTGCTGGTTGATTGTGCAGTATGCGTGCTGCTTATGTTTGTTGATTGTGTCCCTTTATTTTTTTTTTTTTTTTTTTTTTTTTTTTTTTTTTTAATTTATATTTTTATTATTATTGGAGATAAGTACATAGTCTATTACATCATTACTGTCTTACATTTTTTAAATGATAACATTGACAGTTATTATTACATTGTCTCCAATATTTTTTACATTTTTCTTCGTTTTTTTTTTATAACTAGATAGAACTAAAAGGATAGGTGAAATAGAGGGAAAGAAGAGGGAAAGAGAGGGGGAAAATAAAAAAAAAAAAAAAAAAAAAAAAAAAATAAAAAAAAAAAGAAAATAAAAAAAATAAATAAATAAAAAAAAAGAGAGGGGTGAAAAAGGTAATTAAGGAAGAATGGAAAAGTTTGTTTAAGTTTAAAGACATCATTCGAGATATGTTCGTATATTTCAAAGTGTAGTATTTCATCCAATCTTTAGTCCGGGTGCTAGTCAGGTTCCTGTGCTGAACTATTCTGACCCTTTAAGTACTCAATAAAAGGAGACCATGTTCCAACGAATAATTCCTGTTTGTCCAACAGGGCAAGTCTAATTCTTTCCACGTTTAAGGTCTCCGTCATTTCTATAATCCACATTCTGATTGTGGGGGCCGTAGGGCCTTTCCAAAATTTTAGGATTAATTTTTTTCCTATTATTAAACTGTAATCGATAAAGTTTCTTTGTGTTATTCTAAGTGTTTGATTTAATTCTAATATTCCGAGTATTATTAATTTTGAGTTTGGTTCCAGTTGTGTTTTGGTTACTTTGGATATTATACTAAAAATATTTACCCAAAAATTTTTAATTTTTGTACAGCTTGTAAACATGTGCGATTTTTTTTTTCATTTTTTTTTAAATCACCATTTTCATTGTGGGGGTGGGATAGGTGGGAGGTTTCTATTTATATTAAAAATAGCGAAAAAATAATGTTTTTTTAAAAATCGTGATTTTCGTTGTGGAAGGGTGGGATGGGGGGAGGTTTCATTTGAAAAAAAAACGACTTTTCCCAACCTACTTTCCCAGCCTACTTGCATCTTCCAGCACTTGATCTGTAATTCTGTGGGTACCGACATTTCAATACCGCTCTCTTTTTAAAATGTGATGAGGATTATTGCCATAGAGGGAGTGCAGAGACGGTTCACCAGACTGATTCCTGGGATGTCAGGACTGTCTTATGAAGAAAGACTGGATAGACTTGGTTTATACTCTCTAGAGTTTAGGAGATTGAGGGGGGTCTTATAGAAACTTACAAAATTCTTAAGGGGTTGGACAGGCTAGATGCAGGAAGATTGTTTCCGATGTTGGGGAAGTCCAGGACAAGGGGTCACAGCTTAAGGATAAGGGGGAATGACTTCCTTTAAAACAGAGATGAGGAGAACTTTTTTCACACAGAGAGTGGTGAATCTCTGGAACTCTCTGCCACAGAGGGTAGTTGAGGCCAGTTCATTGGCTATATTTAAGAGGGAGTTAGATGTGGCCCTTGTGGCCAAGGGGATCAGAGGGTATGGAGAAAAGGCAGGTACAGGATACTGAGTTGGATGATCAGCCATGATCATATTGAATGGCGGTGCAGGCTCGAAGGGCCGAATGGCCTACTCCTGCACCTAATTTCTATGTTTCTATGTTTCACCCACTGCCTGACAATTATTAAAGAAACACTAACGGGGCACTTGGATAAACATGACTTCATCGGACAGAACCAGCATGGTTTTGTGAAGGGGAAGTCCTGTTTAACGAATCTGCTCGAATTCTTTGAGGAAGTAACAACCCGGGTGGATAAAGGGGAACCGGTGGATGTGGTATACTTGGACTTCCAAAAGGCTTTTGACAAGGTGCCACATAAGAGACTATTGCTAAAAATAAAAAATTATGGGATTGGGGGTAATATATTAGCATGGGTAGAGGATTGGCTAACAAATAGGAAGCAGAGAGTGGGGATAAATGGTTCATACTCGGGATGGCAACCGGTAACTAGTGGGGTTCCGCAAGGGTCGGTGCTGGGACCCCAGTTGTTCACAATTTATATAAATGATTTGGAGGAGGGAACCAAGTGTAATATATCAAAATTTGCGGACGATACAAAAATGGGAGGAAAAGTAGGGGATGAGGAGGATAGGAAGAGTCTGCAAAAGGATATAGATAAGCTAGGTGAGTGGGCAACAACAACGGGCAGATGAAATTTATACTATAATAAATGTGAAGTCATTCACTTTGGGGAAAAAAATGATAGGGCAAGTTATTTTCTAAAATGAGGAGGAGCTGCGTTGTAATGCAACGCAAAGGGATCTAGGGGTATTAGTACATGAATCACTGAAAGATAGTATGCAGGTGCAGCAAGCAATCAGGAAGGCCAATGGAGTTTTGGCCTTGATTGCTAGGGGGACTGAGTATAAAAACACGGAGGTCTTGCTGCAGCTGTAAACAGTATGAGAGAGACCACATTTGGAATACTGTGTACAGTTCTGGGGTCCATACTTAAGAAAGGATGTACTAGCCCTGGAGGCAGTGCAGCGAAGGTTTACAAGATTAATTCCTGCAATGAGGGGATTGACATATGAGGAAAGGTTAAGTAGGCTGGAACTCTACTCTTTGGAGTTTAGAAGAAGGAGAGGCGATCTCATTGAAACATATAAGATCGTGAGGGGCCTTGATCGGGTGGATGCACCGAGGATGTTCCCAATGATCGGGGAAACTAGAACTAGGGGACATAGTTGCAGAGTAAGAGGGGGCTCTTTTAAAACTGAGATGAGGAAGAACTTCTTCACCCAGAGGGTGGTTAATTTATGGAATTCACTGCCCCAGGGAGCAGTGGAAGCAGAAACTTTAAATATATTTAAGACTAAAATAGATGTTTTTTTAGCTGCCAAGGGGATAAGGGGCTACGGGGAGAGGGCAGGGATATGGACCTAGGTATGGTTAGTATAGTAAGACCTGAGTGATCTCCTGGACAAGTGTCGATCGCCTGGATTGGGGTCGGAGAGGAATTTCCTGGATTTTTTTCCCGAATTGGACCTGGGTTTTTATCCGGTTTTTTGCCTCCCCCAGGAGATCACGAGGTTCTTGGGGTGGAGAGGGGTGATAGCAGTATAAGGGGGAGGGTAGTGTCTTGTGTTCTGTGTCTTGTGTCTACTGTTTGTGGGTAAGTGTGTCTGTTAGTGTTCAGCCATGAGCGAATGGCGGTGCGGGCTCGACGGACCTGGTGGTCTACTCTCGCACCTACTTTCTATGTTTCTATGTTTCTATGCCACTCTTTCAGGCAGAGAGTTCCAGAGTAAAAGATTTTCTTTATTTTCTTTCCAATCCTCTAATTAAATTTAACGGCCTAATGATTTTTTGACCCTCTGCTAAGATATTAAAATAGGACGAGTAAACATGTGACGGGCAGTGATGATGCACTGCCAGTTCATGACGTTGTGTCATTTGGAGAGAAGTTTGGAGGTCATGGAAGTTGCATGAATTGCCTTTGTCTATTTTGGGATTGAGATGGCTGGTTTGCATTTGCTGTTGAAGCAGTCTTGGTAGGCTATGTAAGGCATCTTGTTGATGGTACAGGAAAGATGCTGGTTTAAATCGAAGATAGACACAAAATGCTGGAGTACCTCAGTGGGACAAGCAGCATCTCGGGAGAGATGGAATGGGTGACTTTTCGGGTCTGAAGGAAGGTCTTGTCCCGAAAGATCACCCTTTCCTTCTCTCCAGAGATGCTGTCTATCCCGCGGAGTTACTCCAGCATTTTGTGTCTATTGTAGATGGTACATGCACCCACATTCCTGGATCATTCTTTATTGAATAATAGCAAGACTTTGAGAATCGGGAAAATACTTGTTTGCAACTAGCAATGCTGATGGGTTCGATGAAGCAGATTTTAAGGATGATAATTGACAAATAGAATAGAATAGTATCTTTATTGTCATTCAGACCTTACGGTCTGAACAAAATTTTGTGCCTGCAGTCATACATACAATAATACAATAATAAACAACAATAAACACAAATTAACATCCACCACAGTGAGTCCTCCAAGCACCTCCTCACTGTGGTGGAGGCAAAAATCTTAGGGCTGCAGTCTCTTCCCTCCTCTTCTCCCTCTGCGCTGATGCGATACCCCACCGCGCGATGGTACAAACAGTCCCGCGGCTCACCGAACCCCGCAAACGGGCCGGCTCAAACACCGCGGCCCGGGGTGGTCGAAGTTGCCGCCCTCCAGTCCAGCGGACACAGCTGCTGGCCCGCTGCTGAACCCTGGACTCAGGACACCGCCGCCAGAACGCTGTCCCAGCCACCGGAGCACCGTTCCAGCCCCGAGCCGGATCGCCCTCACGTGAGTGCCGTTCCACCCTCAAGCTGGGCTGCTCCGATGGGAGCACCATTCCACCCTCGAGCGAGCTGGGCCGCTCCGACGGGAGTGCCGTTCCACCCTCGAGCTGGGCCACTCCAACGGGAGCGCCATTCCACCCTTGCGCTGGGCCGCCCCGACGGGAGCGCCACAGCCCCTCACGGGAAAGTCTCAGCCCCTCGCCAGGCCGCCCTCACGGGAGTGTCACAGCCCCTCACGGGAGCGCCGTTCCAGCCCCGAGCCGGGCCGCCCTCATGGGAGGGAGCCCAGGGCAAGTCCCGACATTAGGCCCCAGCGCAGACCGAGGCAGAGAAGGGGGATACGCCAGCTCCGCCATTAGGCCTCAGCGCAGACGGAGGCAGAGAAGGGGGATACGACAAGATAACCCCACCCCCCCCCCCCCCACATAAACACAACCTAAACACCAAAAACTTAACTAGACAAAACAAAAAAAACAACACAAAAAAAGTAAAACGAACGGACTGCAGGACTATGGATGACATGAACAGGCAAGTGGGAGTAGCTCGGTTGGGCAACTTGGTCAGCATGGACTAGTTAGGCTAAAAGGCCTGTTCTGTCGCTGTATAATGTGTAATGCAAATGTCCCTGGCCTCTTATCACCACAAGATTGCATTGCTCACATTGAGTATGAGGCTATGTGTGCATGCTTTATCTCCCGTTATTTATGTACTTGCGTATCAATTATTCACCACCTCGTACATCAATACTGCCAGAACACTGATCTAATCAGTTGGTTATGAGATGCTCTGCCTGTAACATGATGCTTATACTGTTCAACATTCATGTTGTCCATCGAGTTGGCACCTCATTTATGCTTGCTGTTCTTGCATTTCTTTCTGTATTCTTTGTTGAACCATGATGTTCCCTCGTTTCACTTGGCCCCATGGAATGATATGCTGTGCTGTAACATTAGAAACATCAGTCTAAAAAAGGGTCTCGACCCGAAACGTCACCTATTCCTTTTCTGCAGAGATGCTGTCTGACCCACTGAGTTACTCCAGCATTTTGTATCCATCTTCAGTGAAAAACTACTGCAATACCCTTAAAGCAGGCACGGAAATCGCAATTAAAATATGGAGGGGACCGAGGGACGGGGAGTGGGGCACAATTTCTTGGCGGCCAAGCACGCATGCGCACACTCACGCGCGAGGCTTCGGAGGCTCAATCCAGCGCTAAATGCAGCTCAACTCTGCCTGACTCGCTGGGTTAACCTACAGCCCTGCCTGGACAGACGGGACACCAGCGCTGCTTCTCCACGCTGGCAGTATACCTGGGCCATATTTCCCGCAAGTCCAGGCAGGGCTGTAGGTTAACCTGGCGGGACAGGCAGAGTTGAGCTGGGTTTTGCGTTGCTTCTGGCTGTGGGCCTGGGGACATCGCGCCTGTCTGACTCCCGACGTCTCTGGCCACCCCCGGGCGTGGGGCACTTAGTTGGAGACGGGACATCGCCAGAGAACCGGGATCGATCCTGGCTGCGGATGAGGCGCAGGTCTGTGCCGAGAGTGTTTTGGCACGTCTCCCTCCAATCACCGCGCTCTATCCTCAGTCCCACTCCTCCCTCCTCCAATGATCGCGCTGAATCATCATGTCCCGCTCCCATTGCCTGCTGACCGATGTCTCTCTCGTCCAATTGCCGCCCTCGATCAGCAGTCCCTCCTCCACTGTCTTGCGGAAAGCGGAGATTTCACCGGGTTTTAAAATCCGGATTACAAAAACTTGGGGGGGACTGTCCCCCACCTCTCAAAACAGGGAGGGGACGCGTGGATGATATTGTGGATGATTTATTTGATTTTGATATTATAAGGCACAAGTAAAAAAGAAATATTTTTTCAAAAAATAAAGTTTTTGTACTATATATTTCTGGGTGTATTGGATTGCCACAGAACGCCCAGCCTCTGATCCAGTTTGGTACCATTGTAGTACCGATTTTTTTTTTAAACTTCCGAGAACGGAAGTCGGAATGATTTTTCTGCATCTGCTAGCAGCCTGAGAAAATATATCTCAGACAAGCAGGAGAAAACAGTATTTTAATTCCGCCCCTCCCCCCCGCCCTCAAAGGCGCCAAAGTCATGCACACGGCCAGTGGCAGAACTGCAGCGCCGCTGAAGGTAAGTATTGTAACATACCTACATGGTCCAGTTCAGAATCTGATCAATGATAGACTTCTTCCTTTGAAGGACGTGAGATTGAAAGTGAGAGACTGAGATTGAGATGCTTTGTTTTGCATACCTAGGCGTACAAAGAGTGGCCACACAGCGGCACCAACAAAGTTACAAAGTACCCCTTTTTTGCCCCAATGGTCCCCCTTCCCCTTCCCTCCCCGCCATTAGTTTTCAGCAGCCCTCCACTCCAGGTCCCCCTTTGCCCACAGCGGCCCACCACTCCGACTCCCCCTTTCTGAAGAAGGGCCTCGACCTGAAACGTCACCCATTCCGTCTCGGGCCTCTGACCCCGGGACTTGGTTTTTACAGCAGTGTGGCGGACCTGTGGTCAGCGGTTCTGATTTAGTGTAATTCCAGATTTCTTTATTGAACTGAATTTTACTTACACAACAACAATGATGGACATTTCTTTTATCGTCATTTTCGGGAACGGGGCAATTCCAGGGAGCTTTGTCCAAACCTCTGGATTGCCTTGAGATAACTAGTCTGTAGATGTAAACACTTGATTCATCATTCGCAATGTTCAATGGACAACATTCAGTGGAAATGCTGAGAACTAGCTTGACCTTGTCAATGTGTCAGAGCATTGACTCTCTCAGCGTTGTGTGCAATTCTGTGGAGCAGGCGAACCTGAAACATGGGCATCATAAATCGCAGTCAAGAATCCTGTGTATTCTGCAAAGACCAGCCTGATAGTCTCAGGGATCTTCTTGATGATAGAAACTGACAATAGGTGCAGGAGTAGGCCATTCAGCCCTTTGAGTCAGCACTGCTATTCAACATGATCATGGCTGATCATTCAAAATCAGTACCCTGTTCCTGCTTTTTCCCCATATCCCTTGATTCCATTAGCCCAGTAACTTGATCTGTTGGCCCAGTAACTTCCAAATCATTGCAAGGTTGGATGGTATTCTTTCTCTGCTCCTGCTTGGAGTATCTGACCAGCTTTCTTTTTAACTTGTTTAATTTTCATGATGTGTTTACAGCTATCAAGGCCAACATTTATTGGTCATCCCCAACTGTCTCTGAGAAGATGGTAGTGAGCTACCTTCTCCAACCATGACACTTTTGCTGTGGGTGTTCCTACACCGTGGTTCGGTAGGAAGATCCATGACTTACTCCTAGCAACAGTGAAAGAATAATGATTTAGTCCAAGTTTCAAAAATGTGCAATTTGGATAGAAAAACATCAGTGGATAATCTTTTTATCTTTCTCATTGTTAGAAGTCATGACTTTGAATGATGCAGTTTCAATAGGATGGTGAATTTGTGGAATTCATTAGGCTGTGGGGGCCAAGGCAATGGATATTTTTAAGGCAGGGATAGATAGATTCTTGATTGGCAGGGGTTATGGTGAGAAGGCAGGAGAATGGGGCTAAGAGGGGAAGATAAATCAGTCATGATTGAATGGCGGAGTAGACTTGATAGGCTGAATGGCCTAATTCTGCTCCTATCCTACACTGTAAGGGCCAGAAAGCGAGCGGGCAAGATCACCTCTGACCCCTCTCACCCTGGCCACAAACTCTTTGAATCACTTCCCTCTGGAAGGCGACTCCCGACTTTTTATCCACGAGTAGTTGCTCTACTCAACAGCCAAAAATCTGTAGCCTCCCTTTGATCTGGTATGTTGTTGGTTCACATGCTTGATCAATGGTGTTTTATCATGAATGTTTTATTATTATTAATGTTTAGTCTTTTCTTAATGTTTAGTGTTTTCTGGGTGGAGCACCAAGGCAAATTCCTTGTATGTGAATACTTGGCCAATAAACTTACTCACTTACTTATCGCTCAAGAACTTATGAACAGCCTGGGTGAATAACTCCAGTCAATGTAGTTAATAGGACAGACTGCAGTAAAAATGTTCCTGTGGTGCAGGTGATGAGTAAATAGAGTGTAGATGAGGTGGCAGTCAAGTGTTTGATGAGAAAGATGTCTGGTGCTTTGATTGACAGAATTGTCCTGGATGGCCATAACTTTCTTGAGTGTTGTTGTTGAAGCACTCAAACAGAGAGGTGGAGAGTTGTCGAAGATAGACACCAAATGCTGGAGTACCTGACCAGGAAAGGACCCGCTGAGGTAAAATAAAATAGCACCTTCAAATTGTCAGAGGGGCTGCAGTCTCTCTCAGTCCAGGCCTCGGAAACCATATGTGTTTAAGAAGGAACTGCAGATGCTGGAAAATCGAAGGGACACAAAAATGCTGGAGAAACTCAGCAGGTGCAGCAGCATCTATGGAGCGAAAGGAAATAGGCAACGTTTCGGGCCGGTTTCGGCCCGAAACGTTGCCTATTTCCTTTCGCTCCATAGATGCTGCTGCACCCGCTGAGTTTCTCCAGCATTTTTGTGTACCTTGGAAACCATATAGTATTTATAGGTTGCTGGAAGATAAAGACACAAATGCTGGAGTAACTCAGTGGGACAGGCAGCATCTCTGGAGAGACGGAATGGGTGACGTTTTGGGGCGAGACCCTTCTTCAAAACGATCTGAAGAATTTGGTTCCGGTCCAGTTTAGTTAAACGTAGTCAATGAGTGCCACTTGAAAGCACTTTTGATGTTACACTTGTAATGATTGAGAACAGACTGTTTACTGTTTGGGCAGAAACTATCCAGATGAGATTAATCCTGGATTTCTGGCAGGGCACACCTGGGTTAGTGGCACAGTTGGTTCTGGAGTACAAGTATTCAAATTCCAGCTGTGTAGTATCAGTGCCAAGGCATTTGCCGAGTCTAATTCTCTCAGCCATTTCTTGTTATTATGAATTTGAATTGAATGGATTTAAAACTAGCTACTGTTATGGTGGGCATCTCACGCTGGACCTTCCTTCTGATGAACGACGTGATTACACATGCTTCAATGTGCCTTCAGCCACATACATGGTGGGTCCCACTAACGTGGAAGATGGGAATATTCTTTGACCCTATTCCCCCTGTTAGCTGTTTAATTACCTATCACCATTTATGACTAGATATGGCAGGACTACAAAGCTTTGACCTGATCCATTGTCTATGGGATCACTAAGCTTTGCCTATCACATGCTATCTTGCTGTTCAGTACACACACAGTCCTTTGTTGCACCTTCACTAGGTGATTTACTAGGTTTTAAGTACATTTGGTGCTGCTCCTGGCCTTCCCTCGGTATCTTGAACCTCCAAGGCTCCCCCCCCACCCCCCACTCACCACCACCCACCCCCCACCCCCCACACCCCCACGACCTGTTTGTAATGATATAGCAAGTAAAATGCTACACCATGCGGTTACAAATCAATGCAAAATTCATAATCTCATAGGTCCTGTCCCACTAACGCGACGTTTCAGCGACTGTCTTCGACCATCAAGCTCGAGTGCACTCGCCTGGAAAACCTCCAGCTGGATCGACCGTCAGCGATGTGAAACAGCGAGCAGGGATCGACCGAATGCGTGCTGCGCACACACACACACACACACACACACACTCCACACACACACACACACACACACACACACACACACACACACACACACACACACACACGCACGCACACACACACCGCAAAGGCGGGGCCAGGGAAAGAGAAGGGGGGAGAGACTGGGTGCCGCTGAGTGGATGGAGACACTTTTAAGAAGACCAAACAACATAATAAAGTTTAGCGGGCATTTAACCTACCACTTGGTTTTCCTTGGTGCTGAAACCTCCAATGAGCCAATTAAAACGCTCGGTCAGCGAAGGAGATTGCCTACGGCTACCCTCGACTGCCTATAACTACATGACGACCCCACTGCACTGCACTACGAGTTCAAAAGAACCATGCCGACCAATTTTTACTCAACATGCTAAAATATTTCCTCGACCAAGCTGAGGCCGCGAGTTTGCGGGAACTTCTTTCGAGCATGAAGGATAGTTCCAGTGACCTCCTAGGACCTCGTGTCGATCATGCTGCGAGTTTGTGTTGAGGGCAAACTCTTATAAACTCGCAGATTAGGTCGCCGCAGTGGGACAGCCCGTTAAGAAAGATTACTGAAGACACTCACATGCAGATACCTCTGAGTTTGTTAGCAGTTTATGAGTCCAGGTACATTATCAATAATTAAGAAGTGTTGTCAATTGTTATCAAGTGAAAATATAAAACTATAAAAGGGCTGGACAAGCTAGATACAGGAAAAATGTTCCCAATGTTTAAGAGGGAACTGCAGATGCTGGAGAATCGAAGGTTACACAAAAAAGCTGGAGAAACTCAGCGGGTGCAGCAGCATCTATGGAGCGAAGGAAAATAGGCAACGGTTCGGGCCGAAACCCTTCTTCAGACTGATCGGGGGCGGGGGTGGGGGGGGACAAGAAAGGGAAAAGGAGGAGTAGCCAGAAGGCTGGGGGTGGGAGGAGACAGCAGGGGGACTGAGGACGGGGAGGATTTGTATGTGACGGCTGGTGGGGTGAAAGGTGAGGACTAGGGGGACTCGGCCCTTGTTGCGAGTGCGGGGATGGGGAGAGAGAGCAGTGTTGCGGGGTATGGAAGAGACCCTGGTGCGAGCCTCATTTATGGTGGAGGAGGGGAACCCCCGTTGTTCCCAATGTTGGGCGAGTCCAGAACCAGGGGCCACAGTCTTAGATAAAAGGGAAAGCCATTAAGACTGAGGTGAGAAAAAACCTTTTCACCCAGAGAGTTGTGAATTTGTGGAATTCCTTGCCACAGAGGGCAGTGGAGGCCAAGTCATTGGATGGATTTAAGAGCGAGTTAGATAGAGCTCTAGGGGCTAGTGGAGTCAAAGGATATGGGGAGAAGGCAGGCACGGGTTATTGATCGGGGACGATCAGCCATGATCACAATGAATGGCGGTGCTGGCTCAATGGGCCGAATGGCCTTCTCCTGCACCTATTTTAAATGAGCAAATTGAAAGTACATATTTTACATAGGGAAAATGTAGGAGCACAAGAGACTGTAGATGTATTCTTAATAAGGAAAAATAAAACAAATCATAAATCATTTTGTATTCTCCAGTGAGAAGATTAATAAGTGCGAACAATTAGACAATGAATCATGCAACTACTTACATGTAATATTTACAATAATTAAAATAAACATGGAGCTATAAGCAACACCAGGGTGTAATCCACAGAAAAGCAAATTGTTGGTCTACTATCATGTTGATTGTCTGCACAGATTCCTGGATCCTATTCATAGGGCTGGAATTGTTTCAGAATTTCTGCCTTTTTGTCTTTTGCAATGTCACTCCCCGAGACTGATTATGCTTAAGTGCAAAGTCTGTGTTATAATGAGGTGCTAATTGAAGGTGTCCTGTGGAGAAGCCAATTAAAGCACCGGGCAGCTCTCACATCAAACCAAACAGTCACAGTGGAAGAGATCTTATTTGGCTCAGTTCCCATTGAGCTGCGGCTGCAAATGACAAAGAAAATGATAGAGTGAATTGGCCAAAGGAGTCTTCACAGACATTTAAACAAAGATGTGTACCGCAGGTGGTCAAATGCATTTAATGCAAATCGCACAACGCACTGCTTACTACAGCATCATTTAAATGTAGCTAAAATAAGCAAGCCTCCACAAATTATTGTAGTTTGTGTATTTATTTGCTGTGTGCAAAATAATTATGTTTTTATAGTATTTTGCATCATAGCATTGATGAAAACGGAGTACATGGCAAACACCTTTCATAAAATACTTTTAAACAATAGATAAGTTGCACTTTGAAGTTTCTGTAGAGTAACAATCGGCTACAATTGTCTTTTTAGGGCATCTTATGCACTCATGAAGTATAGAAACATAGAAATTAGGTGCAGGAGTAGGCCATTCGGCCCTTCGAGCCTGCACCGCCATTCAATATGATCATGGCTGATCATCCAACTCAGTATCCCGTACCTGCCTTCTCTCCATACCCCCTGATCCCCTTAGCCACAAGGGCCACATCTAACTCCATCTTAAATATAGCCAATGAACTGGCCTCAACTACCCTCTGTGGTATGATAAAGAAGTGGATGCGATCTTTTCTCTACCTCAATCTACCTTTTTGTCCACCTTTCTCTGCCTCCGCTGATTTTTGTCAAATTTCCCATCAAAATATACCCAGCTGAGAGTCAAGATTCAAGAGAGTTTTCTTGTCATGTGTCCCAGACAGGACAATGACATTCTTGCTTTGCTTCAGCACAACAGAACATAGAAGGCAAGGGTAGAAACAAAGAACCGCAGATACTGGTTAATACACAAACGAACACAAAGTGCTGGAGTAACTCAGCAGGTCCGGCTGCATCTCTGGGGAACGTGGATAGGTGGCACTTCGGGTCCAGATCCTTCTTCAAGTCAAGTCAAGAGTCAAGAGAGTTTTATTGTCCTGGGTCCCAGATAGGACAATGAAATTCATGCTTGCTGCAGCACAACAGAATATTGCAAACATAGAAACATAGAAAATAGGTGCAGGAGTAGGCCATTCGGCCCTTCGAGCCTGCACCGCCATTCAATATGATCATGGCTGATCATCCAACTCAGTAACCTGTTCCTGCCTTCTCTCCATACCCTCTGATCCCCTTAGCCACAAGGGCCACATCTAACTCCCTCTTAAATATAGCCAATGAACTGGCCTCAACTACCCTCTGTGGCAGAGAGTTCCAGAGATTCACCACTCTCTGTGTGAAAAAAGTTTTTCTCATCTCGGTTTTAAAGGATTTCCCCCCCTTATCCTTAAGCTGTGACCCCTTGTCCTGGACTTACCCAACATCGGGAACAATCTTCCTGCATCTAGCCTGTCCAACCCCTTAAGAATTTTGTAAGTTTCTATAAGATCCCCTCTCAATCTCCTAAATTCTAGAGAGTATAAACCAAGTCTATCCAGTCTTTCTTCATATGAAAGTCCTGACATCCCAGGAATCAGTCTGGTGAACCTTCTCTGTACTCCCTCTATGGTAAGAATGTCCTTCCTCAGATTTGGAAACCAAAACTGTACGCAATACTCCACGTGTGGTCTCATCAAGACCCTGTACAACTGCAGTAGAACCTCCCTGCTCCTATACTCAAATCCTTTTGCTATAAACTTTATATGTAAAACAGTATATGTAAAAGTCAGACCTTTTTCAGTCTGAAGAAGGGTCTCAACCCAAAACGTCACCTATCCATGTTCTCAAGAGATGCTGCCTAACACCCTGAGTTACTCTGGTACTTTGTGTCCAAGTGTTAATTGCCATATGCACTGAACAATGAAATTCTTATTTGCTGTAACTTCACTGGCACAATAACGCAACAACACAACCAATACATATACAATAATCAATAATAGAATAAATGATCAGTAATACTAGTTAACCAAACTATAATAATGCAAACCACATTGAATGATGCAACCTATATCTGGGTGGCGCCAGCCATTTCAGCCTCGCCAATGGTCTGTCTGTCTTTTCGTATGTTTTGGTATTTTTAGTGTATTTTAAAAGTATGTGTTAATGTTCTCTGGTTTGTTTTATGTGGGTGACGGGGTCGGGGGAAACTTATTTTAAATGTTTACCTTGCCGGAGATGCGATTGTTTTCCGGATCGTATCTCCGGTCGCTCTGCAGCCTAACACCATGGAGCTGGAGGCCTCGCTCGGGACTGACTTTGAGCGCCACCGCGGGGACGTGGACTTGCCATCGGAGACTGCGATCCCTGGCCTGGGATCGACACCCCGACCGCGCCCTCCGGATTCCAACAACGAGGAGCTCGCAGTCTCGGGGAGAGACTGATGTCAGGAAGGTTCAAAGTCGCGGAAGCTTTGACCAACCCTGACCCAGGGTCGATCGCCCGGCGCGGGGGAGCTGAGATCCCCCCGATGCAGGAGCTTGATCGCCCCGACACTGAGGGCCCAACCGTCGGCTACGGGAGCCAAGATTGTCCCGTCAACGGAAGTCTTGAAGCCCCCGACCGTGGGAGAGCAAAGAAGGGAAGAGATTGAATTTTTTTTTGGCCTTCCATCACAGTAAGGAATGTGGAGGAGTCACTGTGATGGATGTTCATGTTAAAATGTATTTTGTGTGTCTTGTTGCTTTTTATTGGTATGACTGTTCGGCAAATCAAGTTCCTTGTATGTTTCAAAACATACTTGGCTAATATAGTATGATTGTGATTATGATGATTACACTTATACAAAGTTCATGGTAGATCAAATGAGTAGGAAGGGACTGCAGATGCTGGCTTAAACCAAAGATAGACACAAAATGCTGGAGTAACTCAGCGGGACAGGCAGCATCTCTGTTGAGAAGGAATGGGTGATGTTTAGGGTCAAGATCTTCAGACCCGAAACGTCACCCATTCCTTCACTCCAGAGATGCTGCCTCTCCCGCAAAGTTACTCCAGCATTTTGTGTCTATCCTCAGTGTAAACCAGAATCTACAGTTCCTTCTTACACATTCCTTGTTCGTTCAGCACAAGCATTGAATGAAGCTATACTGACAAAAAAATTGGTATTCCTTCTTTAATTCATCACAGTATGCTTTATACAATGATTAATCAGTCTTAATCAATTTCTAACTGAAAAACTGCAGTACGTACATACCTGCTGGCTTTCCGTGAAATGATCAATCGATCAATAACTGTATAGGTGTATTCTTTGAACTGATGGGCTCCTTTTATGACAATGTCAAGAGCAACATAATG
Source organism: Leucoraja erinaceus (assembly GCF_028641065.1). Lineage (NCBI taxonomy): Eukaryota > Metazoa > Chordata > Chondrichthyes > Rajiformes > Rajidae > Leucoraja > Leucoraja erinaceus. The sequence continues at coordinate 111,530,503 of NC_073379.1, read as the reverse complement.
TTTAATGTCAAGAGCAACAGTTAAAATGTATGGTGCAGTTAACTGACATGGAATCTATATCCAGATTAAATTAAAAAAATAACTATATAAACAGAAATAATATAAAAAATCTACAAACCTTGCATTTTGCAGCTGAGATAGAATCCTCAAGAATAAATTAAACCGTGCTAACTCTTTTGTTGAAAACATCAAAAGATGTGCAAATTACAGGTTATGCATTCATTTTTTTAAACAGACGATCACTTTCTTTATTCGATTCAAATAAATGTTATTATTTGACAGAATCCACTTCTACTGGAATTATTCTGTCTCCAAAGTTATCATTAAGACATCAGCCTTTTAAAAGGGGAAAAGCAGCAAGCCCCAGGTTCAAATACAAATTAATTTGCCTATATTAAAAATGCCATTAACGGGTCTCACTGCTAAGACTTCCTTGTGCGTCTGTTATGTTCCCAATGGTTTGTGTTGGATTTCACAATGCTAAATCATTACCAGACATGGATCACTTCTTGTACAAGGCTGCTAAACACTAGCACTCCTAAATGATTTAAAGACTTCCCCATTTCCGAAAATTTCTGGGAATATGTATTACTTGTTTTTCACTTGGACTAACTTTGTATGTGTGTCACCTTATCCTTAGGACTGGATCTCATGAGTATGTCCTCTCACCTAATTTATAATCCTTCACATGTATCTGGCATCGAAGCCTGCAAGACTTTTAAAATATGCTTGTCATTCTCAATTACATCATTAATCAATGCGAAAGACCTGTTCATTTATGAGTAATAATCCAGATGATCAAAATAAAGACATTAGGGCTGCTTCTGAATTTGCAGATTAATCTGTGTCCTACGGATCTTTACTTTGGCAGCTGATGGAAACATTCGTGTGTGATTTTGAAACAAATGATAGATTTTCTAATATTCCCCTCATGGTGTATTCCGAATTCTTTGTATAATACTTACAGGAAATTCATGGTATTTAAAGTTGTCTCACTCTGTTATTAAAATGGGAATCCTAGTGAATCCTATTGAATACACCAGACAAAAGGCCTTTTGTGACAACAACTAAATATAAGGTGCTGATGACTAGTTAATTGCTCTTTCTGCATACATCAATGCAAACATTGCTGTCAAATGCTTATTCCGTATTATGTCATAATTATGGTCATGTTACCTACTTTGATATTATTTTCTGTTATATGGAATTTGAGATTTCTGTCAGTATTTTCTAGAAGCCAAGTCCATTATTTTTGCTGGTATCCCCCTTTTAAATGACTTTACTTTTTCCAATTTGAGATATTCAATTCAATTCAATTCAATTCAATTCAACTTTAATGTCATCGCACAAATACAAGTATGAGTACAACGAAATGCAGTTTTGCGTCAGTCCGTAGTAGTTGTGCATAAAGAAAAACAAAAAAAAATAGAAAGAGGGAAGATACAGAATGATCAGGAAATACAGAATGATTAAACAAAGGGGACGGAGGGACCAGAGAAATCTATCGTCGGGACTCCGAGTTCAGCAGTGTGATTGTGTTGTTGTAGAAGCTGTTCCTCATCCTACTAGTCCGTGACCTGAGGCTCCTGTACCGCCTCCCTGATGGGAGGAGGGCAAACAGTCCATGGTTGGGGTGTGAGGGGTCTTTGATGATCTTCCCAGCCCGTCTCAGACACCGTTTTTCGATGGAGGGCATCCATGGCAGGAAGCGGGGCACCGATGATGTGCTGCGCGGTTTTCACCACCCGTTGTAGTGCCTTCCTGTCCGCAGCAGTGCAGCTGCTGTACCATACCGTGAAGCAGGTGGTCAGGATACTCTCTATGGTACAGCGGTAAAAGTTGGTCAGGATCTGGGGGGACGGGTGGGCTTTCTTGAGTCTCCTTAGGAAGTAAAGGCGCTGCTGTGCCTTTTTGATCAGCTTGGAGGTGTTGAGGGACCAGGACAAGTCCTCCGAGATATGTACTCCGAGGAATTTATTCAGATTCAGATTCAGATTCAATTTTAATTGTCATTGTCAGTGTACAGTACAGAGACAACGAAATGCATTAAGACAACGAAATAGGTGGAGACGCGCTCCACCTCAGTCCCGTTTATATGGATGGCGGTATGACTGCCTCCTCTGGTCTGCCTGAAGTCAGATAGCGTGGAAACAGGCTGACCGAGCCCGCACCTACCAACGATCACTCCGTACGCTAGCACTATTCTACACACTAGGGACAATTTACTGATGTCAATTAACCTACAAACCTGAAAGTCTTTGGAGTGTAGGAGGAAACGGAGAACCCAGAGGAAACCCACACAGTCACAGGGAGAATGTACAAACTCCGTACAGACCGCACCCATAGTCAGGATTGAACCCAGTTCTCTGGCGCTGAAAAGCAGCAACTACACCGCTGCATGACTGTGCCTGCAAACAATAACATTTAGTTTTATCATAACTGTAATATCAGACATATTAATCATTACATGTGTTCTATAAATTGCAAATCGTGGACATGTTTGTGCTGTAGACTAAAGGGCCTGTCCCACTTACGCGACCTTGGCTCGCAAATTACGCAACCTCGCGGTCGCTTGAGGCGTACGGGCACCATATGGCCGCACGGGGCTGGTCCCGACATCGCGCGGGGTTCCGAAATGCAGGCACATTGCGGTCGTACACAGCGCCTTGACGGCATACGCAGCGTCTTGACGGCATATGCCTAGCGCGTGGCGTTGCGCGATGACATCACCGCCCGGCGTGGCGTTGCGTGATGACGTCACCGCCGACGCCGTGCAACGCCCAAATTCAGTCGGCCCGCCTCCTGCCCTGATTGGTAAGCATGGCGCAAATGACTTCACGCGCGATCTTAGCGGGAACGTCACTCGAACTCCGCTTCCGTTTGGTCGTGCCAAACACACGCAATCGCATGCTCGCGGGACAGGCACTTTAAGATCCACAATCCACCAAATTAAAACCTGTCCAAAATAAATTGCATAAATTCTATGCAGATGATATGCGAATGAAGTTCAAGTTCAAGTTCAAGTGAGTTTATTGTCATGTGTCCCTGTATAGGACAATGAAATTCTTGCTTTGCTTAAGCACACAGAAAATAGTAGGCATTTACTACAAAACAGATAAATGTGTCCATATACCATGATATAAATATATACACACATGAATAAATAAACTGGTAAAGTGCAAATAACAGAAAGTGGTTATTAATAATCAGAGTTTTGTCCGAGCCAGGTTTAATAGCCTGATGGCTGTGGGGAAGTAGCTATTCCTGAACCTGGTTGTTGCAGTCTTCAGGCTCCTGTACCTTCTACCTGAAGGTAGCAGGGAGATGAGTGTGTGGCCAGGATGGTTTAGGTCTTTGATGATACTGCCAGCCTTTTTGAGGCAGCGACTGCGATAAATCCCCTCGATGGAAGGAAGATCAGAGCCGATGATGGACTGGGCAGTGTTTACTACTTTTTGTAGTCTTTTCCTCTCCAGGGCGCTCAAATTGCTGAACCAAGCCATGATGCAACCGGTCAGCATGCTCTCGACTGTGCACCTGTAGAAGTTAGAGAGAGTCTTCCTTGACAAACCGACTCTCCGTAATCTTCTCAGGAAGTAGAGGCGCTGATGAGCTTTTTTGATAATTGCGTTAGTGTTCTCGGACCAGGAAAGATCTTCAGAGATATGCACGCCCAGGAATTTGAAGTTCTTGACCCTTTCAACCATCGACCCGTTGATATAAATGGGGCTGTGGGTCCCCCTCCTACTCCTTCCAAAATCCACAATCAGTTCCTTGGTTTTGCTGGTGTTGAGGGCCAGGTTATTGTGCTGGCACCATATGGACAGTTGCTCAATCTCTCTTCTATATTCTGACTCATCCCCATCAGTGATACGTCCCACAACAGTGGTGTCGTCAGCGAACTTGATGATGGAGTTCGCACTGTTACTGGCTACGCAGTCATGGGTATAGAGTGAGTACAGCAGTGGGCTGAGCACACAGCCTTGAGGTGCTCCCGTGCTGATTGTTATCGAGGCTGACACATTTCCACCAATACGAACAGACTGTGGTCTGTGGATGAGGAAGTCGAGGATCCAATTGCAGAGGGATGCGCAGAGACCCAGTTCTGCGAGTTTGGTAACCAGTTTGGAGGGGATGATTGTGTTAAATGCCGAGCTGTAATCGATGAATAACAGCCTGACATATGAGTTTTTGTTGTCCAAGTGGTCCAGTGCGGAGTGGAGGGCCAGCGAGATCGCATCCACCATTGATCTGTTGTGGCGGTACGCGAACTGCAGTGGGTCCCTCTGCACTGACTCTCTACCAAAACAATCTTTAGTTTCACCTACAATTCCTCTCTATTAGCTATTACAAGGCACGAAGATGTGCCCTATTGGGTGGCACAGTGGCGCAGCGATAGAGCTGCTGCATCACAGTGACAGAGACCTGGGTTTGGTCCTGACTACGGGTGCTGTCTGTGCGGAGTTTGTACGTTCTCCCTGTGACCGCGTGGGTTTTCTCCAAGTGCTCCGGTTTCCTCCCACATTCCAAAGACGTACATGCTTGTAGGCTGGCTTCTATAAATCGCAACTAGTGTGGGATACAAGGAACTGGGGTGCGGGTGATCAATGGTTGGCATGGACTCTGTGGGCCGAAGGGCCTGTTTCCGCTCGGTATCTCTGAACAAAAGTTAACTTTCTCTCCCCCTTCAGATTGCCCTGTAACTGTTTTGTGACATTATTGACCGTGGAAACAACACACCATCTTGGATTCATGTACATAGCTACAGAAACGTCTATCCAGGTCCCTCACTATCAAATCTCCCACCTGTTGCCCTTGCTGCTCCCCCCTTGTCCAGTTGAGTCTCCCATAGTGCCACAATTGTGGCTGTATCTGGGTTTCATAGATTAACGCTGGTTAATATTTATGTTAAAACAACATCATCAAGCACATTTTTTTTCTATTTATGGGAACTTTGGATATATAAATCAGCTCCATGTTTTACACACAGGGTGGCACAGTGGCACAGTGGTAGAGTTGCTGCCTTACAGCGCCCGAGACCCAGGTTCGATCCTGACCATGGGTGCTGTCTGTACAGAGTTTGTACGTTCTCCCCGTGACTGCATGGGTTTTCTCCGAGATCTTTGGTTTCCTCCCACATTCCAAGACGTACAGGTTTGCAGGTTAATTGTCTTGGTATAAGTGTAAATTGTCCCTCGTAAATTGTCCCTAGTGTTAATGTGTGGGGATCGCTGGTCGGCACGTGTTCGGTGGGATGAACGGCCTGTTTCCGCACTGTATCAAAACTAAACTAAAACACCAGTCTATATTTTGTAAGTTTTTAATTGTTTACTTTAAGACATCTTGAGACTATCTGATGTGCAACACATGTTGTATGTGATTATCTGCCATACTTGGGACACGAGCTACTTTGGGAGTTTGCTGTTCACTGATCAGTTTTATCATACAACAATTATCATACCTCAAGGTAAAATTAATTCAAGAGTCCAGAGTGTTTAATTGTCATATGTACCAACAACTAAAACCATATATTAATGACATAATATGCAATGATCTTTAAATTAATAATCCCAATATTAGTGTAAAAGAGCCCAAGGTCAAACGTGCAACCAAATGCAGTCCATAGTTTGTAGTTTAGTTATTGTTGTGTAGTTTTCTGGAGTCAGACGGTTGTTGAAAAGAAGCATTCCTAGTCAATCAATTTATGATGCAGATGCTGAGTACACAATGATTTGTTTATTAATATTTTAGGTTAACCATAGAAGCGCTTCCAATCCATACCTCGGGCCTTTGTTGATAATGTTTGGAGATCTACAGAAGTAGTAATAGCGAGACTTACACCAGTAAATAACAAGCAACGATGCACAGACAGCCAACACTAAATGTTCCTGGCTCAAAAATCATGATAGGTATTTCCCACCGATCTGTTTGTTTATTCCCATATCTAGCATAAATTGAGCAACTCTTTGGTTTGAAGGGAGACTCCAAATATAAGATCCCTGGAGAGAGAAAATGTAACAATAAATCTATGAATTAGCTGTCAGCTCTTTGGCTATCTGGCAACGGTCTCACCTCTAAATTTGAAATTCATAGAACCAAGTGTCAAAACAGAGAGAGAGCACATTATGTAGGCTGACATTTGAAGAAGTACTGCAATCATAGAGGTGTTGCCTTATAGATGAGGCATGAAATTGAGATCCTTTGAATGCAAGTGCTCTGAGAACAAAATGTGTGTTCACCAGGCTTCTGGACAACTGCACTCCTTATTGCCTTGCATTAATTTGATCTTGTTTGTGAGTTCTTACGTAATGTGAAATGGTTTCCCATAACATTTTCTTCTTTTACCGTATTTACTCAAATCACACTATTGGTCTCGAGTCACTTTGTGGAGATCTGAAAGTATCAATATGAGTTTGTGGAGATCCGAAGCTGGAAAATATCAGTTTATTTTAATTTAAAAATGCAGCAATTTGTATCCAAAGTACGTAAATGAATATATAAATACAAAGGGCTGCAGTAACTTGACGGTCAGGCAACGTTGCTGGAAATCATGGATGGATGACATGTACATGTGTATAAAACTCATGAGGGGAATAGATCGGGTAGATGCACAGAGTCTCTTGCCCAGTGTTGGGGAATCGAGGACTAGGTAAAGAGTTCAGGTGAAGGGGAAGAATTGAATAGGAATCTGAGGGGTAACTTTTTCACACAGAGGGTGGTGGGTGTATGGAACAAGCTGCCAGAGGAGGTAGTTGAGGCTGGGACTATCCCAACGTTTAAGAAACAGTTAGACAGGTACATGGATTGGACAGGTTTGGAGGGATATGAACCAATTGTGGGCAGATGAGACTAGTGTAGCTGTGACATGTTGGTCGGTGTGGGCATGTGTCCACACTGTATCACTCTACAACATTTTGCGTCGGCACCCTTCTTTTTACTGATTGTAGTGGGGGGGGATACAAGGTGGGGCTGGGTCAAAGCCTGGTCAGCAATAAGCGGATACAGGTGGGAAGGTTCGTTGACTGATGGCTAGACAAAGGCCACAGATGTAAAGAAGACAAAAGGCAGTGTAGGGTAAGGTGAGGAGAAGATTGATATGTGAAAATGAGGAAGGGATACAGCTGAAAGGGGAAAGGGGTGGGATAGCGGCAGAGATGGGTGCACACCCAGGTGGGGCACTGGGAACAGGAGGGGGTGCAACAAGAGGATGGAGGTTTGGGTTGTAACCTAAAATAGGAAGATTCAATGTTCAAATCATTGGGTTGCAAGCTCCCTAAGCTGTTCTTCCAGGATACGTTTAGCTTCACTCTGGCAATAGAGGGCAGAAAAGTGGATATGGGAATGGGAAGGATTCAATGATTCAATGATACTTTATTGTCACATGTACCTAGGAGCAGTGAAATGCATTGTTTTGCAAACAACCTGGTAAAATCGTACAGCAAACATCACCTAAGTAGTACACAGAGAGGCCACGTTTCTGGTGCCGAGAAGTTCAGTGAACAGTTTTATCTTGACTAATATGGTAAAATGGTTAGCAACCGGAAGATCCACTTGGCCTCGGCGGACCAAACGCAAGTGTTCGGCAAAACAGTCGCCTCGTTTATGCTTGGTCTTGGTCTTGGCGATATAAAGGAGTAAAGGCGCCACATCACATGCACCCGAGATATACTCCAGGAATTTATAGCATGGAGACGCGGTTATGGATGGGGAGGTGCATGAAGTGAACGTCTTTTTGATGAATATGTTCCTTCAGGGCTGGATCTCATCCCTGTACTGACTCAAAAAATCAGTCCTACTACTACAGATGTGAACCTTTGATGAAACTCAATGATCAGAAAGAACTCAATGCATCTTGGAAGGAAATGGGCAGATGACATTTTGTGTTGGGACCCTTCTTCAGACTGAAATAAAGCAGATGTGTAGGAAGAAACTGCAGATGCTGGTTTACAGTAAAGATAGACACAAAATGCTGGAGTAGCCCAGCGGGATATGCTGCATCTCTGCCGAGTAGGAATGAGTGATGTTTTGGGTAGAGACCCTTCTTCAGACATATTTCAGACTACTCCCCTGATAGTTTGTGTCTATCTTTGAAATATGAATAGGTATATGATCAAAGAGATCATATCCTCTTGTTCCTTAAGGTAACCAAGTGTGAGATATGGAATATCTCCAGATTCTACCTTTTTCCACAAGATCATCCAAATACACTGGCAGGATAAGGAAACATGTAATCTCTCCAAAACCAACTTATTGAGAATACTGAGTGGAGAGACAATAAGATTTAAGGCTGTTCTCAATGCCTTCTTAAAAATGTAACAAAATCACGACCTAATCTGAATTTCTGGACCGTGACTGCTCAAAATGGAACATTTGGGATGGTATTTTGAACCTCATTCATCAAGTGCACAGGAAAGCTCAGAATAAATGATGGAGGATACTAACTCCCCAATTATCTATTCAACTCCGGCAAGATCCCCTGCCCACCCATGACCGGGTCTGCTGATCCCACAACGGCCTCATCAGTTTCATCTTAGACGTGTATAATTCCCCATCTTCTAACGGTGGGCATCTGGTAACATGCCATGAAATCAGAATGGTACAGCATTGGAGAACATTGAAGCCCCTTAGCTTATGAAAAATGTGGAGGATACAATCTTCTCCATCCAGCAGGCTCTCCACTCTGTACTGGACCACTTGGACAATAAGAACATGTAGGTCAGACTGTTCATCGATTACAGCTTGGCATTCAGCAGCATCATCCCATCCAAACTTGGAATCAAACTCAAAGAACCGAGTGTCTGTTCAACCCTATCGAACTGGATGCTTGGCTTCCTCAATTAGCCTGAATTGACAGCAATGCTTCCTCCTCGATAACTCGATTCCTCCACATAAGAGCTCAGTCCCTTGCTCTACTCTCTTGGTCGGAGGAGCCTCACCTCGTGGGTCAGAGCCCGGTCGGCAGGAGAGACTGATCATCACGGCTCGGCATCACGGAGAAGACCCGGCAGCATTGGTGGAGAGGTTAGTGCAACGGCCAAGGATGGCGCGGACCGTTGGACGAGACGGACACGTGAAGTGGGGCGTCGGCAACGGTGTCCGTGAGTCCGCGCGACGATGGGGCCTCGGCGGTGGTGAGGACTCACGGCGGCGGCAATGCCTTGCAGGTCAACCCACGGTTGATGAGAACATGGAGGGAGAGGGAAGAATAATGGAGGATCCAGTGTGGGGGAACTGCTGTGGGTGGGAGGTGGAGAACAAAGGAGGAGCCAAAGTGCTTTGTAACTTTGTCAGGGCTGTAGGCGGCCTGTATTTGTATACAGTGGGTATACAAGCAATGAATTTCACTGTACCTTGTCACATGTTACAATAAAGTATTCCATTCAATTCTATACTCATGTAGCCAGGCACAGCTCCAACACCAACGTTACATTCACTGACAATACCACAGTCGTGTGCGATTTAGTGCCACTTTCCTGGACGAATAACAGATGACCATGAGTCAGAGTGCAGAGAAGAGATTGAAAATCTATGTGAATGGTGCCAGAACTTGCTCTCAATATTAGCAAGGCCAAGAGCTGATTTTTGACTTCAGAAGGAGAAAGCCGGGGATCCACAAACGTGGCTTCAGCAGTGGAGAGAGTGAACAGCTTTAAGTTCTTGGGCAAGCATAACTCTGAACATCTGCCCTGGACCCTGCACATGGATGCAATCACAAAGAAAGCTACACTACTTTCTTAGAAGATTGAGGAAATTTGGTATGTCAACAAATAACTTCTACAGGTGTACATTAGAGAGCTGGTTGTCAACTCAAATGCCCAAGAATAAAATAGACTGCAGTGAACGGTAAACTTCACGGACTCCTGATCATCGAAGGGATCTACTGAAGGTGCTGTCTCAAAAATGTAGCTAATGTCATCAAAGACCCACAGCACCCTGGTCGCGCTCTCATTTTAGCCGAGAAAACCGAGAACCAGCTTCAAGACCAGCTGCTTCCCAGCAACCATCAGGCTCCTGAACACTGCACAACACTAACCTCAGCAACTATGACCTTCTATGGATTGGACAGCCTTTGGTTGCAACACGGACTTTGGGTTTTTGCACAGTTATGGTTGCCATAATGGTAATTTATTGTATTTTTGATGACTAAATATTAGCAGAGTGCAGTTGCGTTTACGGGTTACATAAGCTGCAGCAAGAAAGAATTTCACTGTTTTGTTATCGGTACATATAACAATTAAACATTCTAGATTCTTGAATCTCTTACACGTTCCATACAATGAATGTGTCTTCATGCATCTACAGACAATAATGCAGCTTTCATTGCAAGTCACGTAGTAATGTCACGCAGGAAAAATGTTCCCAATGTTGGGCGAGTCCAGAACCAGGGGCCACAGTCTTAGAAAATAGGGGAGGTCATTTAAGACTGAGGTGAGAAAAAACTTTTTCACCCAGAGAGTTGTGGATTTGTGGAATTCCCTGCCACAGAGGGCAGTGGGCGCCAAATCACTGGATGGATTTAAGAGAGAGTTAGATAGAGCTCTAGGGGCTAGTGGAGTCAAAGGATATGGGGAGAAGGCAGGCACGGGTTATTGATAGGGGACGATCAGCCATGATCATATTGAATGGCGGTGCTGGCTCGAAGGACCAAATGGCCTCTTCCTGCACCTATTTTTAATTCAATTTCAAATTTATTTTTAATATGTTTTATTATTTATTTATTATTTATTTTTATTATTTCTTTGTGATTTTTTATATGATACTGCCTGTAAGGGAAATTCATTTCGTTGTCTCAAATTGAGACAATGACAATAAATTTGAATTACAATTACAATTACAATTACATTTTCTATGTTTCTAATGTATTTCAGCGGGTGCGGCAGCATCTATGGAGCGAAGGAAATAGGCTAAGTTTGGGGCTGAAACCCTGAAGGGTTTCGGCCCGAAACGTTGCCTATTTCCTTCGCTCCATAGATGCTGCCGCACCCACTGAGTTTCTCCAGCACTTTTGTCTACCTTCGATTTTCCAGCATCTGCAGTTCCTTCTTAAACACAGTAATGTATTTCTCCTGTTTTCTTGTCAGCTTTGACCTCTTATCCTGAACATTTGCTGAAAAACATCTCCAGTGGAGCCAGGTGGCATCCAGTTCCTGACTCCACATTGAGTATCAATGAAACTATTTAACTGCAGAGGTCATGTGGCAGAAAACCTGGTTAACTGGATGAAGGTCATTTGTAATGTCCCTCACCAGCTGACATCAACTAATTCAACACAGACTAGCTTTTTAACCTGAGGCCACCTTGTGGTTTGGACCTTTAGTTGAAACATTCTTGAGGTTACATGTGAGCTCCCTTTGTAACATGAAGGATTCATCATAGAATGATGGAAAGAGGCCCCGAGACTGATCATGCTTCTTCTTCTCCTCGCATAAAGGGCCACACAGTTAATCCTTCAGCTACTCTCTCTCCATAACCCCGGAACTGTCATCATTCCAAGTGTCAAGTCAAGTCAACAAGTCAAGTCAAGTTTATTTGTCACATACACATACGAGATGTGCAGTGAAATGAAAGTGGCAATGCTCGCGGACTTTTGTGCAAAAGACAACAACAAAACAACCAAACAAATTATAAAACACAATCATAACACACAGCTTTTTGGAAAAACTTCTGTAGTGTCTTCAGCACCTCTGTGAATGTTGACTGTAGCTTTGGCTTCTGCAGCAAAAAAGTCCTGAACATCATGCTGCATGTGATTTTGAAAATGCATACTTTTCTTGCATATTTCTTTGATGAAAATTCGATTGTAAGCAGCTTAGTGGATAATTTTTTGCCCCTCATATATAGTTTTGGGTGATTAATCGATGTTGAAAGATTCAAACCTGATACAGTCACCATCTGGAAATTGTTTGGCGATAAAATCTGTAACCAAAGAAATTCCTGGGAGCAACCACCTCAGACACAGATGATAAACAACTTGCATCTGATGATAAAAAATGTATCAACATAAGAAATAAAAGTAAGAGTTGGCTGCGGAGTGTCCACCTTACCTTTTTTTTTCAGATCATGTGCGATTTAGTGCCACCTTCCTGTACCTTGATACCCTTAATATCTGAAAGTCTTTTCATCTCAGTCTTGAAAGATGGGATGGAGAATTCCCGAGGTTTACTTCCCTCTGGGTGAGGACATTTCTTCTCATCTCAGTCCTAAATTTTGATTTAGCTCTTAGGGCTAAAGGAATCAAAGGATATGGGGAAAAAGCAGCAGGGTACTGATTTTGGATGATCAGCTATGATCATATTGAATAGCTCGAAGGGCCGAATGGCCTACTCCTGCACCGATTTTCTATTTTTCTATGTTTCTAAATGGTTGATCTCTTACATTGACACTGTGACCCCTGCTTCTGGACATTCCTGTCAGGGGAACCATCATCCTTGCATCGACCCTGTCCAGCCTGTAATAACAAGCTAGTGGGATGGTGAATCTGTGGAATCAATTGCCACAGACGGCAGTGGAGGCCAATTCATTGGGTGTTTTTAAAGCGGCAATTGATAGGTTCTTGATTAGTAAGGGTGTCAAAGGTAAGGTGTAGATGTCAGGAGAGTGGTGTTGAGAGGGAAGAAACATAGAAACATAGAAAATAGGTGCAGGAGTATTCGGCCCTTCGAGCCTGCACCGCCATTCAATATGATCATGGCTGATCATCCAACAGCATCCGCGATCGAATGGCTGGAGAACACTCGATGGGCCGAGTGGCCACCTTTCTTATTATGAATGTTAAAATGAGATTTAAAATCCTTCGACAGCCAACATATGGGTCAACCCATCTCTGTAAGCATCTTGTGTCGAGTGGGAACTCCACTTTGCAGGTGCATTTCTGACTTGCAAACTATTGGGCTGCAAACAGTTCTCGTGAACGGAACGCTGCTGTTACCTGGGGACAACCTGTACAGCACATTAGCACGGTTATGTTGGACCATGAGTACTAAAACCGTGCTGAGTGGGAACCGACTGTGTGGTTGTCCAAGTTGCCCAAAATGGACAATACTACAATGTAGCATTGCTGCCTCATAGTTCCAGTGACCCAGGTTCTATCCTGATCTGTGATGCTGTCCATGTGGAATTAGCACTTCCTCACTCCAGCCGTTTAGATTTCCACCAGGTAATCTGGTGAACAGCCTCCCGAAGACAGGCTGAGATAAATGGTTAAAAAAAAAAGATTCAAGTGGATGTTAATGAGTGTAAGTTGCAGTGAAGAGGAAACAAGGAGTGGGTAAATGTGCCTTGGTCGGATGGCTCTGCAGGAGCTGGAATGGATTGAATGGCTTGCTATGTTGTAATAAAACATAGAAATAGAAAATTAGGTGCAGGAGTAGGCCATTCGGCCCTATGAGCCAGCACTGCCATTTAATATGATCATGGCTGGTCATCTAAAATCAGTACTCCATTCCTGCTTTTTCCCCCATGTCCTCTGACTCCTTTAGCACTAAGAATAACTATCTATCTACTATCTATCTATCTATCTATCTATCTATCTATCTATCTATCTATCTATCTATCTATCTATCTATCTATCTGTCTGTCTGTCTGTCTATCTGTCTATCTGTCTATCTTCTCTCTTGAAAACATCCAGTGACATGGCATCCACTGCCTCCAGTGACAGCGAATTCCACAGATTCACAACACTCTGGGTGAAAAAAAGTCCTCATATCAGTCCTAAATCGCCTGCCCCTTATACTTAAACCGTGACCACTGCTTCTGGACTACCCCAACATCGGGAACATTTTCACTTCATCTAGCCTGTCCAATCCTTTAAGAATACTCTATATTTCTATAAGATTCCCTCTCATCCTTCTAAATTCTAGTGAATACAAGCCCAGTCGACCCATTCTTTCATCAAATGACAGTCCCACCATTCCTGGAATTAGCCTGGTGAACCTACGCTGCACTCCCTCAATAGCAAGAATGTCCTACCTCAAATTAGGAGACCAAAATTGCACACAATACTCCAGGTGCGCTCTAACCAAGGCTCTGTACAACTGCAGTAGGACCTCCTTGCTCCTAAACTCAAATCCTCTCACAATGAAGGCCAACATGCCATTAGCTTTCTTCACTGCCTGCTGTACCTGCATGCTTATTTTCAGTGACTGGCGTACAAGCACACCCAGTTCTTGTTGCACCTCCCCTTTTCCTAATCTAACGCCATTCAGATAATAATCTGCCTTCCTGTTCTTGCCACCAAAGTGGATAACCTACATTTATCCACATTTTACTGCATCTGCCATGCATCTGCCCACTCACCCAACCTGTCTGTCATCCTGTAGCTTCATAACATCCTCATCGCAGCCCACGCAGCTTTGTGTCATCCGCAAACTTCTAAATCGTTAATATATATTGTAAATAACTGGGATCCCAGCACCAAGCCTTGCGGCACCCCACTAGTCACTGCCTGCCATTCTGAAAATGATCAGTTTATTCCTACTCTTTGCTTCCTGTCTGCCAACCAGTTCTCTATCCATGTCAATACGCTACCACCAATACCATGTGCTCTAATTTTGCACACTAATCTCTTGTGTGGGATCTTGTCAAAAGCTTTGAAAGTCCAGATATACCATATCTACTGACTCTCTCTTATCCATTCTACTCGTTTCATCCTCAAAAATTCTAGAAGATTAGTCAAGCATGATATCCCGTTCATAATCCATGCTGACTTTGACCGATCCTGTCACTGCTATAACATCTTTAATAATCGACTCCAGCATCTTCCCCACTACCGATGTAAGTCTAACTGGTCTATAATTCCCCATTTTCTCCCTCCCTCCTTTCCTAAAAAGTGGGGTTATATTGGCTGCTCACATGAACTGATCCAGTGTCGATGGAACATTGGAAAATGATCACCAATGCATCCATGATATCTAGGGCCACATGCTTGAGTACTCTGGGATGCAGACCATCAGGCCCTGGAGATTTATCTGCCTTCAGTCCCAACAGTTTAGCTAACACCATTTCCAGACTAATGCAGATTCCCTTCAGTTCCTTCCTCCCACTAGATCCTCGGTCCCCTAGTATTTCTGGGAGATTGTTTTGTCTTCCTTAGTGAACTGGATGTTTTCAATTGGGAAGATAGATAGATAGATAGATAGCTATACTTTACTGGACGGTAAGAAAATAATTTCTCATTGTGCTTGGACATGTGACAGATAGATAGATAATAGATAGATAGATAGATAGATAGATAGATAGATAGATAGATAGATAGATAGAGATAGATAGATAGATAGATAGATAGATAGATAGATAGATAGATAGATAGATAGATAGATAGATAGATAGTGAAACAGTACTTGTTTAACTGTTCTTCCATTTCCTTGTTTCCCATTATAAATTCACCTGTCTCTGATTGCAAGGAAGTTACTTTTGTATTAATTTATCTATTCCTTTTTACAGATCCAAAGAAGCTTTTAGAGTCCGTTTTTATATTCCCCGCAAGCTTTCTTTCATGCTCTCCCCCCCCCCCCCCCCCCCCCCCTCTTAATGAACCCCTTTGTCCTCCTCTGTTGATTTCTACATTTTTCCCAGTCCACCGGTTTGCTGCTTCCTCTGGCCAATTTAAATGCCCTTTCCTTGTAGTTAACACTATCCTTGATTTCCCTCGTTAGCCACGGTTGAGCCGCCTTCCCCGTATTATTTTGTTCGCCAGACAGGGATGAACAATTTATGGAGTTCATCCATGCGGTCTTTAAATCTTTGCCATTGCATCTCCACCGTCAACACTTCAAGTATAATTTGCCCGTCTATCCAAGCCAATTCCCGTCTCATACCTTCAAAGTCTCCTTTCTTTAAGTTCATTTCAAGTAAGTAATTTCATCCAAGACAGACTGATTTGCTAAGTACTATTCAGAAGTAGGCCTCTGTCCTTGATCAAAAGCAGTGTATGTCCAGTTTAACAGATCTGTTAAGAGTCATAGTCATAGAGTGATACAATGTGGAAACAGGCCCTTCGGCCCAACTTGCCCACACCGGCTAACATGTCCCATGTACACTAGTCCCATCTGCCTTCTTGGTCCATACCCCTCCAAACCTGTCCTATCCATGTACCTGTCTAACTGTTTCTTAAACATTGGGATAGTCCCAGCCTCAACTACCTCCTCTGGCAGCTTGTTCCATACATCCACCACCCTTTGTGTGAAAAAGTTACCCCTCAGATTCCTATTAAATCTTTTCCCCTTCACCTTGAACCTATGTCCTGCGGTCCTCGATTCCCCTACCCTGGGCACAGGATTCTGTGCATCTACCCGATCTATTACTCTCATGATTTCATCACCCCGCATCCTCCTGTTGTTCCACATTTCTACAAGTAGCGCTGGGTCAGATCAGATTAGAATATCGCAAAAATGATACATCCTCATTTGCAATCACAATGGTCTTGTTAGGTATTGATCCAATATCTGAGCAGCATCTCTAGTGTGTGTAGTTGTAAGCTGGAGATTCTCAACAGTTGGTTAGGATACTCAAAAATCTAAATAATCATGAGTGCTTAATTACCATATAAGTTCATAAGCAGCAGCATTAGGTCATTCAATAGACAATAGGTGCAGGAGTAGGCCATTCGGCCCTTCGAGCCAGCACCGCCATTCAATGTGATCATGGCTGATCATCCCCAATTAGTACCCCGTTCCTGCCTTCTCCCCATATCCCCTGACTCCGCTATTTTTAAGAGCCCTATCTAGCTCTCTCTTGAAAGCATCCAGAGAACCGGCCTCCACCCCCCTCTGAGGCAGATAATTCCACAGACTCACCACTCTATGTGAGAAAAAGTGTTTCCTCGTCTCCGTTCTAAATGGCTTACTCCTTATTCTTAAACTGTGACCCCTGGTTCTGGACTCCCCCAACATCGGGAACATGTTTCCTGCCTCTCGCGTGTCCAAACCTTTAACAACCTTATATGTTTCAATGAGATTTCATCTCATCCTTCTAAACTCCAGAGTGTACAAGCCCAGCTTCTCCATTCTCTCAGCATATGACAGTCCCGCCATCCCGGGAATTAACCTCGTAAACCTACGCTGCACTCCCTCAGTAGCAAGAATGTCCTTCCTCAAATTAGGGGACCAAAACTGTAACACAATACTCCAGGTGTGGTCTCACTAGGGCTCTGTACAACTGCAAAAGGGCCTCCTTGCTCCTATATTCGATTCCTCTTGTTATAAAGGCCATCATGCCATTCGCTTTCTTCACTGCCTGCTGTACCTGCATGCTTATTTTCATAGACTGATATACAAGGACCCCCAGATCCCGTTGTACTTCCCCTTTTCCCAACGATGCCATTCAGATAGTATTCGGCCCAGCAAATCTACTCCGCCATTTAGTCATGGCTGATCTATTTCTCCTTCTCAACCCCATTCTCCTTCCTTCGTCCCCTAACCCCTGACACCCTTACTCATCACGAATCTACCAACCTCCACCTTAAAAATATCCATTGACTTGGCCTCCACAGCTGACTGTGGCAATGAATTCCACAGATTCACCACCCTCTGACTAAAGAAATTAATTCTCATCTCCTTTCTAAAGATACGTCCTTTTATTCTGAGGCTATTGGCAGTACAATAAATATTGGCAACAGAACAATGACATTGTTATTGGCTGTGGCTTTACAGTCATGATGTTACACCATCTTAAGGAGACCTTTTGAGAAAAGCATCAATTATTTCATTGTCCTACCAGTAATATTCTCTTGCTGGAGTTTAGACTAGATTGTCTGTTTCAGTTGACTGATGTGAGGCATGTGAGCGATGGCCTGACAAGTACTGTGGACAATGTAATTGGAGCTTCAATATTAGGGATGATGGACGCTGCAGTTTCTTCACTTGCCCTGCCAACTGTACTTGAAGGTTTTGCAAAGACAGACCTGATGCTATCTCTCCATTGCTTTGGTATGGCAGCTGCCGCATAGAGATCACTTCTTGTCTCAAGGTTTAGGTCTTAATCGTCAAACATTCCTTTCCTCAGAGGAGCTGGTGATGAATAAAATCATCGGTGGCTGAATGAATGAATGAATAAGTTTATTGGCCAAGTATTCACATACAAGGAATTTGCCTTGGTGCTCCACCCGCAAGTGACAACATGACATACAGTGATAGTTAGGAATGACACATAAAACATTAAACATTAATAATAAAACATTATTGATTAAACATGTGAATTAAATAAAATACCAGAGCAAAAAGAGGCTACAGATTTTTGATTATTGCGGAGAGCTACTACTCGTGGATAAAAGCTGTTGTTATGTCTGGCTGTGGCAGCTTTGACAGTCCGGAGTCGCCTTCCAGAGGGAAGTGATTCAAAGAGTTTGTGGCCAGGATGAGAGGGGTCGGAGATGATCTTACCCGCTCACTTCCTTGCCCTTGCAGTGTACAGTTCATCAATGGGGGGAAGGTTGCAGCCAACAACCTTCTCAGCTGATCGGACGATTCGCTGCAGCCTCCAGGTGTCGTGCTTGGTGGCTGAACCAAACCACACCATGATGGAGAAGGTGAGGACAGACTCTACGATGGCCGTATAGAATTGGACCATCATTGCCTGTGGCAGATTGTGCTTCCTCAGCTGCCGCAGGAAGTACATCCACCGTTGTGCCTCTCCCAGATGTTCCTATGGTCTCGTTACAGATCCTTACTGTCAGAGAGCAGCCTTGGGCAGGTTAGTAAAGCCCAATTTTTCAAATAGCATGGTGAACCACTGATCAAAAACTTGTTCTCATTGAGTTCACTTACACAAGTGTCATCTGCACCTCACAGATTGTCCACTAAAGTTGAAGTGACCTTAAATTGGGATCCAAGGCTTTGGTGGTTGAGCACTTTGCCATTTGACCTACAGATTTGCTCTGTTGAGCTGGTTGTCTGTTGGAAGTGAGTGGCAGTATTGCAGTGAGAAAAATCGAAAACATGATTGAGGCAATGGAATAGCTTTGCTTGATGCTGGTTTGCTCTGCAATAGGACAAGAAGTAACTGCAGATGCTGGTTCACACCGAAGACAGACACAAAATGCTGGAGTAACTCAGCAGCTCAGGCAGCATCTCTGGAGAAAAGGAATAGCTGATGCTTAGGACCTGAAATGTCACCTACTGCTTCTCTCCGGAGATGCTGCCTGAGCTGCTGAGTTACTCCAGCATTTTGTGTCTATCTTCTCTTGCTTTGACATAGTTCTGCCCTGGATATGGAATCAACGGCATGCAGCTCCAAATGTCCTAGTACAATTCTGAGCTGAACAGGCTTGCCTGTGTGGACTTTAGCCGCAGCAAAGATGCAGTCTTTCATTGTGAGCGTTTTTTCACAAAGTACCACAAAGTGCTACTTTGGATAGCCAAGTATTTTCCAGTATCTCAGAGAGATATTGCAACATGTCCCATGGTATAGATGCTTGGCTCACATCTCAGCCGTTTCGAATGGACGTATCTTTGAGCCATCCAGTAGCACTCACTCTACTTCAATGCCAAAAAAAAATATTTTAAGAACTTTAGCCTCTTATTTGGCTTTCTTGGTGAGCTCTCTGGAAGTGTTTATTTGTTGCCATAACATAAATCCCTGAGCACTGCAGGCTGAGCTGAGAAAGTGGGAACTTTTGCTGCTCGTGTGTGCAACGGCTCCCATGATAACAGCGGGAAGGCTAGTAAGGAGAATGCTCTTTGCCAGAAATTGAAAGCTAACCAATTTATTACTATGCGACTGAATACAATTATTAAAAACAGTGTCAAAACACGATTGTGAAAGCTCTGTTCAGTCAGTCTACGCAGACCTGATCCAATGCAGCCAAGATTATATTGCCATGAACTTTGGCCATGTCATGTTAGACCTAGTCAGGGGGAAGAGTCATGTTGAAATGTGAGATCTTTCTGCAGCACAAGGGAAGCATTTATTTGAGCATGATTTACAATCACAATTTTTTTTTTGTTGTGAAACAGCAACAGAATGAGAAGCAGATGGGTGCCCCTGAATTTAAGTTGCGTCTATAAGTACTATAGCGATGTGGCGATATTAAACTTGCCTTATAAAACACAAGGCCACATGGAAGAATGATACAACGTTTTGCTAGGAGTTTATTCCCTCATCTAAAAGGCTTCAATCAAAAAGTGTTGCGCAGAAAACCAACATGAGTTCAAACTAAATCGATCTTTCTGGAGGATTTGTGAAACATATTCTTTTTCAGTGCCTCTGCAGTTCCTTCCTTCGCCACCTTTTCTTGGAAGAGACATGGATGATTGTGTTAACTTCGCTTCCTGCTGTCCCCCTGAATTAGAAAATGTCATCACTTTTGGTAAACAAAAGGACACAGAGTGCTGGAGCAACTCAGCTGGTCAGGCAGCATCTCTGGAGAATATGGATAGGTGACGTTTCCAGTCGAAGCCTTTTGTGCCAGTTTTCACCTGCACGTAACCCGTTCCAACACCTCCTTACTCCTAGAATTCTTCACGTATTTCAGGCAAGAGATTAGTGCCTAGCGTCATCATCAATTTCTATGGTGCGTTCTTCCATCCAGCTTCCTGTAAGAAGGATCCAATTCCACTTTCCCAGCAGCTTCATATCCAGTACATCATTTCTATTGATGAAAACCTCCATACTAATGAAGACTTCTCTCCTAAACTGTGGATTCCCCCCCCCCCCCCCCCCCCCACCGCACTCATAAAGCACTCAATTGTGCCTGTTCCATTTCCACACTTCCCCTTTTTACCTACTCCCAGAGCCAAGTTACGTTTCCCATGCCGACACTCTCCACCCCACCAAATTTCATATTCTGAAGATAATTCTCTGCATTTGGAGTTGATATGACAGTGGCTGCCTTTACAATAAGGGGGCATTTGACTGAGCTCGGCATCAAGGGGGTCTGTTACTCAGGACATGGGGGAACCTCACCGGGAGGGACCTCAGGAGCATTGATGCACAGAGAGATCTTGGGATGCTAGTCCACCGCTCCCAGACTACAGTGACTACACAGATGGACAAGGCTTTCTGCATTATACACAAACAACTGCTGAAGAGCTTACACGAGGGTGATTTGCAAAATCCTAAAGGTTAAACAATCAATTTTTTAATTATCTTAGTTCACACCAAGAATCGTGAGATGGGTAAGATTTTAAGGGGGAATTTAGAACATCAGGAACTGAATCAGCATAAGTTAGGTGAGGTGGGAGAATTAGAAAAAAACGTCCTTTTTAAAGTCAGGTCAATGTCTCTGGGGGACTGTTATTTACCGTTAAGAGAGAAATAAGTTCATAACATTTCAGGGGTTTCATACACCCAGTCTAAGCTGAAAATAGTAAGCATCAGAGCCAAATGCTGCTTTCACACCCAAATGTCAAATTTCCTTCTGTGACTGGGATGTATTGATTAAAAACTGAGGAACTCACAAGCAACTCGAGAGCCATTGGCTGCCTTGTTTGAAATATTTCATTTTGTATGTTTACTCTTCTGATCCTAAATTTTGTTATAAACATTCAAATGCACAATGGCAACTGAACAGTCATTTTAAAGGTGGAACTCAGAACAGGCATTCTCTCTACTCACAGCAGTAATCCATTTTAAGATTTGAATCAGAAATAATCAAAAATAAATGTATGTGTTTTCTGTCAGAGAAATCTCAGTTCAACGCCGTGTAAAACTGCACTAATTGTGTGAAGTTTCACATGCGAAGATGCTCGTGAATTATTCCAGAGGTATTATGAGCAATTAAAGGATCATTTCATTAGTCAGGCTATCATTCCTGATTATATTCAAAGTAATTTGTCCCTGCTTGCAAATCCAGCAAGGAGTGTGCTCAGTCATTTCAGTCCTTTTAACTCTGGAATAACATGGAATTCAAAAGGATCACTCTTCACCAGCACCAGATTAATGCTAAATAGAAAATCTAATTTGCCAAAACCAATATTATATTGACAGTTTTAAGCTTTCATTGGACTATCATTCCTGATCATTTAGAAAAACGTACGTCCTTGTAATTTAATATGATGAAATCGTGGAGAAACGAAAGTGTTTTGCAAGGTGTTTTATACAGTTTGCAAGGTTTATTTATTTTAGTTTTTAGTTTTAGAAATACAGCGCGGAAACAGGCCCTTCGGCCCACCGAGTCCGCACCGACCAGCGATCCCCGCACATTAACACTATCCTACACACACTAGGGACAATTTACACAAAAACACCAAGCCAATTAACCTGCAACCCTGTACATCTTTGGAGTGTGGGAGGAAACTGAAGATCTCGGAGAAAACCCACGTGGTCATGGGGAGAACGTACAAACTCCGTACAGACAGCGGTCGTAGTCAGGGTCTAACGCTGGTCTCTGGCGCAGCAAGCGCTGTATCAGCAACTCTACCGCTGTGCTGCTATTCCGTATGTTTCAATGAGATCCCCTCGCATCCTTCTAAACTCCAGCGAGTACAGGACCAGTGCCAACAAATGCTTTAAGTGTCTACTCTCCAGAACAGTGACAATGACCATCTTGTGGCACTCAAGGTTGTCTAAGGCATGAAAACATATCTGGAGGCCCAGTATCGTGCCATCCAATTGACCCGTGTACCTCCTGCTCAGCATACCCAAACATAAGTGCCATCGTTTTAGGTTAAGATATTTGTAACCATTAATATCTGTCATCTTCTTCCAACATTGGGTTAAGAGAAAGGAGTACTCGCACCTCCAGAATCCCCTCAAAATCGCACAACACTCTGACTTAATTGTCACTGGTAGACAAAAGTGCTGGAGAAACTCAGCGGGTGCAGCAGCATCTATGGAACAAAGGAAATAGGCAACGTTTCGGGTCGAGACCCTCCTTCAGAACATTGCTAGAATGTTCTGTTTAACAAAAAGCTGGAAGGATGTGATTTAAGTGAGAGGATGTGGAAAGGTTTTACAAAGATGTTACTGAGACCGAGGGCATGACTGATGAGAGAGACTGGATAGGCTGGGATAGTTTATCCTAGAGCATAAGAAGCTGCGACAATCTTACAGCTTTTTAACATCGCGAGGGATGTGGATAAAGTGGATGGTCACAGCCTTTTACACAGGATAGGGGGATCAGACTCTAGGGGTACAAGGTGAGAGGAGAAAGATTTAACTGGGACCTGAGGGACAATCTTTTCACATAGTATGGGGGTATGGAACAGTTATGATTTTCAGATTCATTTTAATTGTCATTGTCAGTGTATGGAACAAAGCATTTAGCATCTCCTTGAAGAGCGACATAGCAAACGATTTGAATAAAAAATAAGTAATAAGTGTCCGGGGGGGGTGATTGGCAGTCACCGAGGTACGTTGTTGAGTAGAGTGACAGCCGCCGGAAAGAAGTTCCTCGACCTGCTGGTTCGGCAACGGAGAGACTTGTAGCGCCTCCCGGATGGTAGGAGGGTAAACAGTCCATGGTTGAGGTGAGAGCAGTCCAATGGCGTGCTGAGCGCCCTACGACAACCTTGCTTTGACAGACTCAATGGACCGCCATTCAATGTGATGCGTTGGGCAATGATCACCACCCTCTGCAATACCACGTTCCTGCCTTCTCTCCATATCCCTGATACTGTGACTCCGCTCTCGATCTTCAAGAGTTCCAGGATCTGAGCTCTCTCTTGAAAGTTTCCAGCGAGACGCTGATGAGCCTCTGATTGTGGGTCCAAGAGAGGTCATCGGAGATGTTGACTCCACAAACCTGAAGCTAGAAACAACTCTCCCGTTAATGTGGAAAAAGTGCGTGCCGCCTTCCTGAAGTCTACAATCTCCGTCTTCTATATAAAATATATCTTTAAAATACAGGTGCCTGAATATTCTTCAATAGACAATAGGTTGCCCCTTTGAGCCAACCCAATGTGATCATGGCTGGACTTTCATAGTTCCTGCCTTCTCCCCATAACTCCGCTACCTTCAAGAGCCCTACTAGCTCTCTCTTGGTTTCCAGCGTACAGACCACTTGAGGCAGAATTCCACAGGTCACAACTCTCAAAAAAGCTTATCCCTTATTCTGTTCTGGACTTTCATAGCAAATGAGATCATCTTGGGTGGTACAGACCAGTGCAGACAGGCCTGTGCTGCAGAACTCTATGACTCTAATGGGAAAGAAATAAACAATGCCATGGCACAGAATATAAAGGAAAGTTTATGAAAGAAACATTAAAGGGAATATCTCCAACTGTGGGCAGTGATGTATAAATACCTATTGTTATATACATACTAATTTTTTGAATAATGTATAATTTTGAAAGAAAACAAATTAACAGCAAAAGTTACCTGTGAGCATAGGATCTGGAAATAAGTTGGAGCCAGGAAGACAGATGGGTGCTGGATTATAAGTGTGAAGTCCAAACATAAGGGTTTCCTGAATGCTGTGCTGTATTTAGGAGCAGGAATGTTTTTTTTTAAATTCCAACAGATTTTGTGGCTGCAACCCAAAGCGACTGAGATTCTGTGGGGTGGGAATGCAACCGGGTGCAATTAGGGTCATTGACTGGGAGAAGGGATTGG
This sequence comes from Leucoraja erinaceus, assembly GCF_028641065.1. NCBI lineage: Eukaryota > Metazoa > Chordata > Chondrichthyes > Rajiformes > Rajidae > Leucoraja > Leucoraja erinaceus. The sequence goes on along the minus strand of NC_073379.1, from coordinate 111,506,017 downwards.
AGTCAAAGTCATGCAGAGTGTAAACAGGCCCTTTGGCCCACCCTGACCAGGCCAACTAACTTGCCCCATCTAAACTAGTCCCACCTACCTGCTTTTGGCCCATATTCCTCTGAGACCACACCTGGAGTATTGCGTACAGTTTTGACCTCCTAATCTGAGGAAAGACATTCTTGCTACAGAGGGAGTACAGAGAAGGTTCACCAGACTGATTCCTGGGATGTCAGGACTTTCATATGAAGAAAGACTGGATAGCCTCGGCTTGTACTCGCTAGAATTTAGGAGATTGAGGGGGGATCTTATAGAAACGTACACAATTCTTAAGGGGTTGGACAGGCTAGATGCAGGAAGATTGTTCCCGATGTTGGGGAAGTCCAGAACAAGGGGTCACAGTTTAAGGATAAGGGGGAAGTCTTTTAAGACCGAGATGAGAAAAACATTTTTTACACAGAGAGTGCTGAATCTGTGGAAATTCTCTGCCACAGAAGGTAGTTGAAGCCAGTTCATTGGCTATATTTAACAGGGAGTTAGATGTGGCCCTTGTGGCTAAAGGGATCAGGGGGTATATAGAGAAGGCACGTACAGGATACTGAGTTGGATGATCAGCCATGATCATATTGAATGGCGGTGCAGGTTCGAAGGGCCGAATGGCCTACTCCTACACCTATTTTCTATGTTTCTATTCCTTGTTTCCAGAGATGCTGCCTGCCCCGCTGAGGTACTCCAGCATTTTCTGTCTATCTATGATGAATCCACCTCTTTCCAAATGTGTCAATGACTGACTAACCTCTGAAAATCATTCACGTGCCAAAGCATCTTCCATTAAAAAAGGGGGACAAGTGAGAGTCATATCACATGGAAATAGGCCATTTGGCTGAATGCTCATGGCGACCAAGATGTCCCGTCTATGCTAAGTCCACATTTGGCCTCTATCCCTCTAAACCTTTCCCATTCATATACCTGTCCAAATGTGTTTTAGTGGCAGTTTACAGTGAGAATCCCATCGTTGAACCTTAATCCCTGAGCCCACTTATAAATCCTGGAGGATTTTCTTTAAATCGTCTCCCCTCTCTCCCATTTTAAGAACATTTCTCAGTGCAATTCCTTAAAAAATCTGCAAAAGCAACACACAGCTCGTTTATGAGCCAACATGTAAATTGCTTTAACAGCAGAGTCACTTACATCCAAGTAGTAAGCGTTAACCAATGCTTTTCACTGGGTTCAAAATATTTCTCTTTTATCTTTAAATATTTCACACCATGCAGTTCAAATGTACGTTTTTTAACCACAGTTAATAGTGCTTCCCATTCATGCCCATAAAGGTAATATGAGTCACTTGTATTAATACAAGTATTAATAACAATAATTTGTTGAAGAAGGGTTTCGGCCCGAAACGTCGCCTATTTCCTTCGCTCCATAGATGCTGCTGCACCCGCTGAGTTTCTCCAGCATTTTTGTGTACCTTCGATCTTCCAGCATCTGCAGTTCCTTCTTGAACACAAGGTAATATGAGTGTTTTACTTGAGGAGCTGTAAGGACTGTTGACGTTTACATAAGTTTTTCATTTGTAATAAATCTAACTGAGCCCATAGTCAGTGTTTTTCTCAAATGCTTCATTCGAATACAACTCGAGGCAAATAAAGTATCTGCAAAGATTCTGTCACCTTAATCAATGAATAAGTGCTGAAATTAAAAGATAATGACTGGAATTAGGCACAGACACATCTGCCTCTCTGAGATAAATCGATTTAAGTCATTATAATCCTAGTCTCCCCTCACACCTCATGTTTTAATAATGACCTTGTCTTCACAGTCATGAACTCATAATGAGTGCACCATTGTAGCACAATCAATGATCAGTCAGTATTCTTTTAAAAACTACGGAATGCAGTTTACTAATCTATATATATATTAATAATTTGTTGAAGCTCACACTTTTGTTTTGACAAACCGTGCCAAGGCTTTACCTTGCACTAATGTTATTCCCTTCTCATGAATCTGTACACTGTAAATGGCTCGATTGTAATCCTGTATTGCCTTTCCGCTGACTGGTTAGCACGCAACAAAGCTTTTCACTGTACCTCACACCTCGGTACACATGGCAATAAACTAAACTACACTGGGAGCCAGATATTCATCACATCCCGAAAGAAAAATTCCCCCTACATCCATTAAGAAAACACTGCTACCTGCAGTTTCTTAGTTAGATGACTGTGTACAAAAGGTACAATCAAATCCTTTTGCTGCAACGTATCCAATCCACCTATCTATGCTTACAAACACATAATGAAAACAACACTTGGAGTTCTTCAAACAGTGATGATGACATTTGCAAAATGCTGAAATAATTGTCAAAATGAATTCTCTCATGGTATATGTGAAGGAAGGAACAAAATGCTGGAGTAAGTCAGCGGGACAGGCAGTATCTCTGGATGGAAGGAATGGGTGACGTTTCAGGTCGAGACCCTTCAGACTCAGCATTTTGTGTCTGTCTCATGGGATAGGCAGCCTACGCCAATACCATCAGTTAACTGTGTCTTTTTTTAATAGTTCACTATCAATTCAAAACAAAAGTGGTGCCTTAATAGTTAACCTGACTTTCCAAATGGTCACCCCTTTTAGGCAGGACTGCTATGAAATGGGTCCCATGGAATTTGCTTTCTGCCAATTTTAGGTATTGTAAAATGGAACTATTTTGTAAAATGAGAAGGTTACACAGCTCCCTTCGTTACTTAATTGTGCAGTATCTAAAATTTGCAAAAAATTAAATCTTTTAGCAGATGCCTGCCATATAAATCTGCCTTCTATTTATTTTAAAAAAAATCTTACTCAAGTCAAACAACAACAGAGGATTCTGTAGCTCTATCATGGGATTTAATTTTCTGCAGGCAGTAGTTGCATTTTAAAACAGATGCCTGCGCTTTGATCCTAAACCAAGCACTGCATATAGAAAGCATTGCAGCCTATTTTCAAGAAAAGATTTGCAACAGCTTTTTTATTTGGTCCCATGTTTCAGGTCCTTTGAATATAAACAGATTTAATGAATGTTTAAGGTGTGTATCCTGGCCTCAATGATTTCTACAGCTGTCCAGAACTGGGCATGGGAAAGAAGAAAAACCTATATAATCTTGCACTTGTTCACACCCTCACATTCATTACTAAGATTCAGAAGTGATTCCTATGCAAATCATGTATGTGCGCATACGCACAACTCACATCTACACACTTACGTGTTCACATATATATTTGTGTACACACCCACATATACACATATATATATATATATATATATATATATATACATACACACACATACACATATATATATATATACACATACACATATGTATATATATATATATATATATATATATATACACACACACACACACATATATATATTTAGTATATATATATACTAAACTAAGTGGGACCCGTTGACCATGTTCACACAGGAGGGTTGGTTCCCACCACGCAATATTCCACCTCTCCACCAATTCCAATATTGGTGGCCAGTGGGGGAGGGGCTTTCTGGAGCACTAGTATGGGTGTTGTGGGCTGAAGGGACTGGTTTCCAGAGGGCTAGTATGGACATTGTGGGCCAAATGGATTCTTGGGATGGCAGCTCAGTCACTCAAGCCTGTTGTGCTGGCAGCTCACATAGAAATATAGAAACATAGAAATTAGGTGCAGGAGTAGGCCATTCGGCCCTTCGAGCCTGCACCGCCATTCAATATGATCATGGCTGATCATCCAACTCAGTATCCCGTACCTGCCTTCTCTCCATACCCCCTGATCCCCTTAGCCACAAGGGCCACGTCTAACTCCCTCTTAAATATAGCCAATGAACTGTGGCCTCAACTACCCTCTGTGGCAGAGAGTTCCAGAGATTCACCACTCTCTGCGTGAAAACAGTTCTTCTCATCCCGGTTTTAAAGGATTTCCCCCTTATCCTTAAGCTGTGACCCCTTGTCCTGGACTTCCCCAACATCGGGAACAATCTTCCTGCATCTAGCCTGTCCACCCCTTAAGGATTTTGTAAGTTTCTATAAGAACCCCTCTCAATTTCTAAATTCTAGAGAGTATAAACCAAGTCTATCCAGTCTTTGAGCGACAGGGACCTGACATCCCAGGATCAGTCTCACTCAATCACAGGTGTAAGTTGGTACGGCTAGTTTTGAAATTCCATTTCAAGCAGGAAGTTGTCAAATTCAAATGCACTTTTAATCATACCATTTCAAGCTTTAGTTGCAAGGCCAACGAATTCAAATGCATTTGCTCATTTTTTTCAAGCAGGGTGCAAGGCCAACAAATTCATTTGCATTTTCATACCATTTCATGCAAGGGCACTCATAAGACCACAAAAACCACCACACTCACATTTTAGCAGACATTCAGTGTGTTCAGTTTATTACAGCTCAGACAGAGTCGCAACGTCTCCCTCTCCCATCTTCCCCCATCTTGTCAGACTGATTGAGTTTTATAATCCCTCCCCCATTCCGGGTTTTATTGTGTGGCCTTCAAGGGGCATGGCCTTCAGGAGAGAGAATCTCAACATTTTTTAAACACTAATAACACTTTTATTTTTAATCGATGGGGAAAATCCTCTTGCCCTGCGCAGCGGAGGGGAACTGAGTAAGATGGCCAAAAATCACAGCCGTAAGTGGTAGAGTTTTATACAGTGCAAAAAAGTTGTCAAATATAGACTTTTTTAAACAGTGAAGTGGTCCAAAGACCACCACCACCATTTGCTAGTGTTTTTATATATATTACCACATTTTCATTTATAAACCACATCAAGGCACTCATGGTATATATAAAACCACAATCACATATATAGTAGACATGTGTTCAGTGTTAGATCAGATATTTAGACTGAGAGACGTTAGATTAGATTCCCCCATCTTGTCATTGCTGATTTACAGTACAACAAAATAGTTTAACCTTGCAGTCATAACATAGAATAAAGTAACAAAACACACACTTAACACAGTTTAACATCCACCACAGTGAGTCCACCAGGCACCTCCTCACTGTGATGAAAGGCAAATGTCCCAAAGTCCTAGGTACACAAAATTGCTGGAGAAACTCAGCGGGTGCAGCAGCATCTATGGAGCGAAGAAAATAGGCGACGTTTTGGGCCGAAACCCTTCTCCAGACTGATGGGGGGTGGGAGGGGAGAAGGAAGGAAAAAGGGGAAGAGGAGGAGCCCGAGGGCAGGGGGATGGGAGGAGACAGCTCGAGGGTTAAGGAAGGGGAGGAGACAGCAAGGCCTAGCAAAATTGTCAACGAAATAGTTTAACCTTGCAGTCATAACATAGAATAAAGTAACAAAACACACACTTAACACAGTTTAACATCCACCACAGTGAGTCCACCAGGCACCTCCTCACTGTGATGAAAGGCAAAAGTCCCAAAGTCCTTGTCTCTTCCCTCCTTGCTCTCACACTGTGCTGATGCGATCCAGGCCTCCGATGTTGTGACCCTGCCGGGTGATGGTAAGCAAGTCCCGCAGCTATATATATATAAGCACAAACAACCTTACTCAATTTCTCATTCTTTCTTACCACTGTCATCAAGCAACTGAACCAACCTACCACCAACTTGAGAGTAATCCTGAGCTACTGTCTACCTCATTGGAGACCCTCGGACTATCTTTGATCAGACTTTCCTGGGCTTTATCTTGCATTAACATTCATGTTATTCCCTTTATCATGTATCTATACACTGTGGATGGCTCAATTGTAATCATGTATTGTCTTTCCGCTGACTGGTTAGCAAGTAAGACATGCTTTCCACTGTACCTCAGTACACATATACTAAACTAAACTGAAGAAGGGTCTCAATCCGAAACATCACCCATTCCTTCTCTCCAGAGATGCTGCCTGTCCTGCTGAGTTACTCCAGCATATTGTGTCTAACTTCAAACTAAACTATCCTTTTAGTCTCAGTCATTATCTCTCTCTCTCTCTCTCTCCTCTCTCCTCTCTCTTCTCTCTTCACTCCTCTCTTCTCTCTCCTCTCTCCAAGTAAGGTCTTCTACACTCCCACACCTTACTCGTACTGTGTCATGCTCTGATTTTTACATTTTCTCACATTCCCACATCCCTTACAGCCACATTCAGCTAACAATCTGGAACTGATGATAGCCCATTTTTTACATCTACAAATTCAAATATATATTCTGTGCAATTTATGTTCTGGTTCACAAATCTGGATTTTACAGTATCTGTTCTGAGTGAACACTCATGCTCATATTTAATACTGTAAAATATTCCAAACCATTGATTAGAATGTGCGGAAACTATAAGAACATTATTATGCAGCGTAAACTTGCCGATTATTGCCATTTCTCACACATATCAGCTTAAAGTCAGCAGAAGCTATGCTGCAGCACTTCTGTGTTTTTATATGAGTAATTTCTGTAAGTCTATTTTCACACATGGCAGGATGCTGTAAAAATCATTCTTTAATAGTTCCTTTCCCTAGAGCAGTTTACCTTAACTGTGTGGACCAACGTAGGGAATATCTCTATGCATGTGTATGTGCAACCTGAAAACCATCTGGAAATCATGAGCTCTGTTCATCCAGACCCTGGTCTACCAAACATCCATACCCCCTGAATGAGAAATACTTTGAACAACCAGCAATTATCAGAGCTGTAAGTCATTCACTCCTCTTGTGATTTTAGTGAGACCAGTCTGGATCTTGGGCCAACGGAGATATTTCTCCAGCTTTCTTGCTTTGTCAAAGTACATGCTTGGGGGGAATCATGTCATTGACTACACATTTCCAGCTGCCATCTGGTACCTTCTCCAAGATTGGCACTCTTGTGTGACCGTGGACAGTACATGTCAACAGACCGTCTGCAACCACAGTTCCAACGTCAATCCTGCCATCATCTTCCAGCATGTGTAAGTGATACTGAGGTGAATTGCAACTTCCCATGTGTAGGAAGGAACAGCAGATGTGGGTTTACACCGAAGATAGACACAAAACACTGGAGTAACTCAGCGGGACTGGCAGCATCTCTGGAGAGAAGGAATGGGTGACGTTTCGGGTCAAGACTGAACCGTCTGGAGAAAGATATCGACCAGAAACGTCACCCATTCCTTCTCTCCATAGATGCTGCCTGGCCCGCTGAGTTACAACAGCATTTTGTATCCATCTTCCAAACTTCACAGATTAGTTAACTGTTAACCCAACTGTTAATTAGTTAACCCAAGCCCTGATCGACCCTAAAGCATTCCTAATCGAGATGGAACTGTATATTTATTCAGCATCTGCACATTTTAGTAAGAAATCCACTCTGAGAAAGTACCACCACTTTGCGTCTAACTCCCTTCAGTACTTGTAGCCAAATGGTTCAGGTGGTGTGCTCATCTTTGGCAGCAAGCAAAAATGTCACTTGAGCAGATCATGTTGACTCTCAACAACCATATGTACACAATAAAAGTCGAACAGGTTGGAAAACGGGCCAGTATCTTAACTCATGTATATATATATATAATAAGATGGGTGAATGAGATATCATTTATCTTGTTCTTTCAAGTTTAACTCAAGCAACCTTTAATTTTCTCTCCTGTTTAACCTTTGTTACCTGCGCCAGTATCTTTCGTGCAAATCCTTTGATTTGACAGCCTTTATCCTGCTCAGGTCACGAAAGGTCAGCTGGACACTTGAAAAGCTCAAAGGAAAATGAGAGAGAGTCCTATTTGTTCCTCTTTTTGGTGACCTGCAATACTCTTTAAAGTTAATAACGATTTTATAACAGCAAAGCTTGCATAATGTGAAAACTGGAAACCCTTCAGAAAGTAAACTTTCAGAAAGTAGCTATAGAGTAACTCAATACATAAAGATTTCAGTGCCCTCATAAACAATACTGAAGATGGCATTTTGTTAGATAAAACATTAATAGCAAAGCTTTTTATATATAGATCTATGGTCTTAATAAATCTTCAAAATCTATGATCAAAACTAACATCTTGATGTTATATTGTCTAAATCAATGATGTTTCACTGCTTCGAACATTACCAAAAGGGGGAAGATTATTTTGGTTTGGTTTCTAATTACTGTCATGTGAACCGAGAGAGCGAAAAGTGTTGCTTGCATGCGATCCGGATATATCATTCTTTGCATGGGTACAATCGCCCCATCTCGGCCCGAAACGTCACCCATTCCTTCTCTCCAGAGATGCTGCCTGTCCCGCTGAGTTAGTCCAGAATTTTGTGTCTACCTTCGGTTAAAACCAGCATCTGCAGTTCCTGAGCATCTGAGTTACTCCAGCACTTTGTGACCATCCATAAGTATGCCATGGACCTGTTGGAGTGGCAGGTGAACTGCAGTCAATCCAAATAAATGGGAGGCGGGAGTTAATGTTTAATAGAACTGTCGAAAATTTAAAATTGGTTGATTTCAAACCCACAAACACAGAAAGTCATTACGACATGCTACCTTCATAAATGGCACCAAAGGTGAGGGTTGGAAAATAGCCAGCCAGCTTCCCCTGTATATATTCATCCGTGGTCGGGGCCTTCCGAGCACCCGAGAGTCATGTAGAGTAGGGTGGCCCGTACATTAACCAGGCGGCATCACTTCGGGCTGGTGGAACTGCGAGGCCGATCCCCGACGGTGATGGACCTCCTCCTCAGCGGCCCGGACCTCGCTGATCCACTCCCTCCCCTGCGGACATATCTGCAGGCTCCTGTATCCGCAGAGCCATCTCCATCATCAAAGACCGCAGGACCCCCCGCGCTGTCACATATTCTCCATCCTGCCTGCATCTGGGAAGAGGTACAGGAACCGCAGCTGCAGGATGTTGGTGCAGGATGCTCCTCAGCTTCTTCCCGCGGGCTGTAAGACGGCTAACCCCCGGACTTCGCCCCCCGCGAAAGTACAGCGCGCACCCCACCAACCTGGAGCACTGACTCGCATCAGAGGCACTGTTGGCGCGCGCCGATCAGGTAGGTAGGCTGTGTGAATGCGAGGACTCGAGTGTTAAATTTGTTCCTACCATGTTTTGTGTCTATCTTCTATTTATTTTTAAACACACATCTGCACTGGTCCTGAGCATCTTTTTTTGTTTCCAGGGTTTGTGACCATACCATAAGGAAATGACAATAAAGATATGGCAGGTAATACAATACAGGCGGCGCGGTTCTCTGGCCAGCAGCGGCCTCTGCAGCCCCTGGTTAATGTTTACTATTATTTTCTGTCGAAGTTTTCATGATGGTTTTTTTCAGATGTTGGGGTGTGTCATTAGGCACGCTACCTTCTTTTCTTTGGCAATGGGATGAAAGGTTGGAAAACAAGCCAGTATCTTCTCATGTATAAATATACTTGAAAAAATATGTATAATAAGATGGGTGAACGAGATATCATGTAGAGTAGAGTAGAATAGAGCACATTAACCTACGGCTCACTTCCTGGTTTGGGAGCTGCAAGGGTACGAACGGACCAACTAGACAGGATTGTGAAGCTGCCTGCGGGATTATTGGTGCTGCTGCTGCCTTTCCTGCTGAGAGTCGGAGGCTCTCTAAGAGATGTGGATCAGCAGAGCCATCTCCATCATCAAAGACCCCTACCACCCATCGCATCACATATTCTGCGGCGGCCATCTGGGAAGAGGTGCGGGGTCGCATTAGCTCCTGGAGCAAAACCAGCAGGATGCTCCTCAGCTTCTTCCCGCAGGCTATAAGACTGTTAAGCGGACTTTGCCCCCTCCAACATCAAGTACCCGTGCGACCAACCACCAACGGCGTGGCTTTAATGGCCGCAGGACAATCGCACTGTCGTGCCGCTTTGACGATTGGACTGACATCCTGTTGAGAGTTTAGTGGAGAGTAAGTTAAATTTGCCTCATGATAGTTATGTATTTGGATTTTTATGTAAAATTTTTAATATGTTGTGTCTGGGGGACACTTGTGAGTTACGTATTTTTTTTGAAACCTTTGGGTTGTGAATACTCAGGGGTCCAAATGACAATAAATTGATATGATTCTGATTCTGATACAATAATAGAGTAGGGAGAAATTAAAGATGTCCGCGGATGTTCCTACCGGCTGGTCCGAACAGGTTCTGAGGATGCGATCAAGAAACCGATCCAGGCTAGTTGTTTTCCGTGACTTCACAAGGCTGATTGGACACCTGTAGCAGTATCGGTGGGCACTGATGACATCAAGACATCAACCCTCTTTCAAATCCAGCATTGACCTGGCGAGGGGGAAAGTGTTGTTCCCAGTGATACTGCTTGCCCTGCCACAATCGATGGATGTCTGTGCGATTATCCTGGGACTCTAGCTTGGTCTGGCATTCCCTGTTGGCAACCTTGATGGCTTTGCGAAAGTCATACACTGATTTCGTAGACCGCTCGGGATCGTTTAACTTGAATGTTGCAGACTTGAACTGCACACAGGAATGGACCTCACAGTCCATAGAAGATAGACGTGAAATGCTGGAGTAACTCAGCGGGCCTGGCAGGATCTCTGGAGAAAACGAATAGGTGGCGTTTCATGTTGAGACCCTTCTCCAGTAACGTCTCCCATTCCGTCTCTCCAGAGTTGCTGCCAGTCCCTCCAGCATGAGTTACTCCGGCATTTTGTGTCTATCTTTGGTGTAAACCAGCATTACAGCTCCTTCCCCCATAGTCCATCCATGGTTTCCTATTGGGGAACATTCGGATTGCCTTCTTTGGCACGTATTTCTCTACATTCACTGATGAAGTCAGTGACGACAGTGGCTCAGTATGGCCTTTAAATATGGACCAGCCCACCGACTCAAAGCAGTCGCCAAGGATCCCATCTGTTTCCTCTTTTTGTATGACTTTCTGTACGGGACCTTCCCGCTTCAGTTAGTTCAAAAATAAATTGTGGATTTCATTATTCTCAATGTAGACTACATTATTATTTAAAGACCTTATCGTTGTTTTTTTTTTTACTAACAGCTGCTGCATTTGATAACTGGTGGTTGTATGTTCTTGATACTTCAATAACCTTTGCTATTAGCATTGCAGGTATTATTGCCCTGTATATTGATTCTCAGGATGTTCAGATTTGAAAGAAACTTGGTAATCAATTTAGCATCTGTAATAATAAAAACATTTTTGTTTATTCAAAACGGTACAGTATATGCTGAGCATATCAAAATGTGATCTCATAGGCAGCTTTGAAAATTAAGGCTCGGTATTTTAACTGTTGTCATTTCTTAATTAACCAATATTTCTCCACATGCTCAATCAGAATTCAATACATAATCTTAATAATGCCTCCCCCAGAAACTTTTCCAACAAAGATCAAATTAATCCTGCTCTTACTGTGAAAAGCCATTACCATCATCACCATTCAGATTCAGATTCAAAATTGTTTTCAATTGACATTTCAGTTTGTATTGCACGACAACGAAATGCATTTAGCATCTCCCTGAGAGCGCACAGGGCAAACGATGGTGACGCAGCAGTAGTGTTGCTGGGGGGGGGTGGCGATTGCAACGCCAGAGATGCAGGTTGTTGAACTAGGGGTGCCGCTGTAAAGAGTTTGTACATCGACCTGCTGTATCATTTGTGAGGGAAAAAATGTTCTCAAAGACATTTTAAGTTTGTATTGCACGCTAAGTTATATTGCGATATTGAGGGCAAAGGGTGGCATGGTGACGCAGCAGTAGTGTTGCTGCCTTACAGCGCTTGCAACGCCAGAGATCCAGTGTCGTCCCAACTACGGGGTTCTATGTTAGTACAATGTGTGGAGATCTCCTGGTGGGTTTTCTCTGAGATCTTGAAGGGCCTTGTGGGGCACTCTCCAATCATACAGGTTTGTAAGATCATGCTTGGTATAAGTGTAAATTGTCCCTACTTTTGTGTAGGGTCATGTTAGTGTGGAACAGGGCTGGTCGGTGCGGTCTCAAACATGAAGGGCCTGTTTCTGCGCTATATCTCTAAACTAAACTAAACTGAAATAGCACTAAAAACATAATAAACATGAACAGGAGGAAGCTAATGAGCCCATCAAGGCAGCTCAGTCTATAAATAAAATAAAGGCTGATCCCATTTGTATCCCTTAATTCCTTGATCCCTCCCTCGTAGTTGAAATGTCGATCGATCCGAACCTTCAGTATATTCAAAGATCCTTCCGCCACAGCTCTCTGGGGTAGAGAATTCCAAATATTGTCCTCCCACTGAGAGAAGAAATTCTTCCTCTTGAAATGGGTCATTCCCTAATCTGAAGCTCTGTCCCCTAGTTCCAGATAACTATATTTGAGGACACATTCTTTCAGACTGTTTTGTTTCAATACCCTTCATTCCTCTAATCTATGGTGAGTGTAAATCCAACCTGCCCAACCTTTCGTCATAGATCTACCCCTGCATCCCAGCATCAACATCTGCAGTGCTTCTGATATACGCTTCTCTGTTAAATATGGAGACCAAAAGTGTACACAGCGTACTATGTACACAGATGCAGTTCATGTTCATGTTCAAGGAGCAGAATAAGGCCATTCAGCCCATCAAGTCTACTCCGCCATTCAATCATGGCTGATCTATCCCTCTCAACGCCATTCTCCTGCCTTCACCCCATAACTCCTGACACCCGTTCTAATCAACAATTGTCAAAAATATCCATTGACGGCCTCCACAGACATCTGTGGCAATGGATTCCACAGATTCACCACCCTCTGACTAAAGGGACATCCGTTTATTCTGAAGCTATTGCCTCTGGTCCTAAACTCTCCCATTAGTGGAAACATCCTCTCCACATTCACTCTATCCACTTCACTATTCGGTAAGTTTCAATGAAGTCTCCCCTCATCCTTCTAAACTCCAGCGAGTACACTCCTTCAAACTCCCAATCATTCCTGGGATCATCAGTCTCGCCAACAGCCGCTAAAGTTGTATCAAAACTGCGCTGCTCTCCTACTGTTATATTCCACACCACTTGTAAATTAAAACGGGCAACTTTCCAACAGCTTTCATAATTACTTAGATTTGTTGAGTCATTCCGCACGGAAACAGGCCCTCTGCACACCGCACTAACTTTATCCTATCCAATTGTTTACTTCTGCATTCCCCTCAACTCCTCTCAGATTCTACCACTCACTTGCACAGTAGGGACAATTTACAGAGGCCAATTACCTCAATCACATATGTCCCTGGGATGTGGAAGGCAACAGCCGAGGAAAACCCCCGTACACAAGGTGAAAATGCAAGCTCCACACAGGTCAGGATTGAACTTGGGGTGCTGGGGCTGTGAGCCAGCAACTCCACTAGTTACAACACTATGCCACCCTATACCTGCTGACCTACATGCCAATACCTTTTGTATCAAGGAATAGGATGGTGATTGCCAACCCCTTGTAAGGTCATAAGTGATAGGAGTAGAATTAGGCCATTCGGCCCATCAAGTCTACTCTGCCATTCAATCATGGCTGATCTATTTCTCCCTCCTAACCGCATTCTCATTGTGATCTTACATTTTGCAAGAGCCTTTGACGTTACATCTTTTCGATTGGAAATGAAAATACATCATACAACTGGTGTTTCCTCCTTATCCACCCTGCTTGTTACATCTTCATAGACCAGCTAACAAGTTGACCATACATCTGTCAGTACATCAGTGGCTTTGAGGCATTGAAGATGGGCATGATAAATGCGAGCAGTCTTTCTCTTCATTTTCATCCTCTTTTTCTTATGGTTTTTCTCTCTCTATTTCAGTTTTACTCTTTAGCACCTTTTTGGCACATGTCAATTGCTCCATCCGTACGGTTTCCCTATTGCAACATTCAGTTGATTCTGAAATGACTGTCAGCTGCTTGACAGCATCTGGATGCAGCAAATGATACACAGGGGAGAGAAAAGACTTTGCCTTCCATCACAGTGAGGAGGGGATTCACTGTGATGGATGTTTGTGTGAGTTGAATTGTTTGTGTGTCTTGTAGGAATTGTCTTTGTTTGAATGGCTGTAGAAACAGAGTTCCGTTTGAGCCTCACTGAGGTTCAAATGACAATGAATAAATATAGTATTGTATTGTATAGATATTGTATTCCAGTTTCAGTTTTTTTCATATGTATTCCAGTTTCAGTTTTTTTCATATGACACACAAATCATTCAGCCCATTGTCAGCCTGCATGCAACAGCTCTCATGCATCGATACTCTGTCACATAGCGGAGCATCGCACATGAAATTTAAATCAGCACTCCCTACCACAATTATCCTACCAACTAGGGACAATTTACAGTGCCTAATTACCTACAAATTACAGCATCTTTGAGATGTGGGAGAAAAGTAGTCGACCCAAAGAAAACCCATGTAATTGCAGGGAGAATGTGCAAACTCCACAAAGACAGCCTAAGTGTTGGGGTTGCTGGAGCAGTGAAACTCTGCCTTTCAATTTTAGAAACATAGAAACATAGGTGCATGAGTAGGCCATTCGGCCCTTCGAGCCTGCACCGCCATTCAATATGATCATGGCTGATCATCCAGCACAGTATCCTGTACCTGCCTTCTCTCCATACCCCCTGATCCCTTTAGCCACAAGGGCCACATCTAACTCCCTCTTAAATATAGCATTTTGAGGCCCATTCTCGTTTAACTTTAGACAAGGAGCTCTGAAGCACAAAAAGATTGTCCCAATGTACCTCCCTGGACTGACCTATTGAGCTTTTTATCGTACTTCTATTACTGTATATCTGTATTGGAAACCTGTTTCACTAGATTTTTTCAATAACATTCACACAGATGCACAGGGCCTCTTGCCCGGTGAAGGTGAATCGAGGACAGGAGGACATGCAGTAGGTTTAAGGTGTATGGAACAAGTTATCAGATAAGGTAGTTGAGGCTGGGACCATTCCCACATTTAAGAAACAGTTAGACAGGTGCATGGAAAGGACACGTTTGGAGGGATATGGACCAAACGCGGGCAGATGGGACTGGTGTAGCTGGGACATGTTGATCAGTGTGGGCAAGTTGGGCTGAAGGACCTGTTTCCACCCTATATCACTCTATGACTCTACAACATTTCCTGATAAAAGTTAACTCAGGTAAAGCATGGCGTAATTGATTTTAGGAGGATTTAGACCTATTATAGAAACATAGAAAATAGGTGCAGGAGGAGGCCAGTCGGCCCTACGAGCCAGCACCGCCATTCATTGTGATCATGGCTGATCGTCCCCTATTAATAACCCGTGCCTGCCTTCTCCCCATATCCCTGACTCCACTAGTCCTTAGAGCTCTCTCTAACTAACTCTCTCTTAAATCCATCCAGTGACTTGGCCTCCACTGCCCTCAGGGAATTCCATAAATTCACAACTCTCTGGGTGAAAAAGTTTTTTCTCACCTCGGTCGATTTACTCGGGAACTTCTTTACTCAGAGAGTGGTAGCTGTGTGGAATGAGCTTCCAGTGAAGGTGGTGGAGGCAGGTTCGTTTTTATCATTTAAAAATAAATTGGATAGTTATATGGATGGGAAGGGAATGGAGGGTTATGGTCTGAGCGCAGGTATATGGCACTAGGGGAGATTATGTGTTCGGCCCGGACTAGAAGGGTCAAGATGGCCTGTTTCCGTGCTGTAATTGTTATATGGTTATATGGTCTTAAATGGCCTCCCCTTTATTCTAAGACTGTGGTCCCTGGTTCTGGACTCGCCCAACATTGGGAACATTTTTCCTGCACCTAGCTTGTCCAGTCCTTTTATAATTTTATATGTTTCTATAAGATCCCCCCCCTCATCCTTCTAAACTCCAGTGAATACAAGCCTAGTTTTTTCAATCTTTCCTCATATGACAGTCCCGCCATCCCAGGGATTGTGTGATTAATTATGACAGTCTTATGCTAAGCTAACTTTTTCCTTCTGCACAGTACTGTTGAAGTCAATTGCTGCCAAAAATATTTAATATTCATTAAAAGAAAGATTATTTTGATACATCAGCATGTGTTCCAAGGGTTCAGTTTCTCAAATGAAACCTCAGTGGTCCGCGGAATACTTTCTTTTCCTACTTGCCAGCAACAATTAACTGTGAGCTTTAGAGGGAAGTTCATTTGTCCCGTATGTTCAGGCTACACCCAGTTTCATGCTTACATTTTGTAAGTTAATATATTGCGTCAGGAAACTGACTTTCATGCTGATCCAGAGCTTGTAATTATTTCATCCTTTTTTACAAATTTATAAAGAAAGCATCCATGTCTTTTGAGTTAGTGTCAACTGATACTCTTAACAAGAGCAAATTGTAACGTCATGCTTGTTTTAATTATTCCTGCCACATATGATGTAGAATTCACAACATGTGCTGATAATTTTCAATGTTTTATTAAATATAATTCAATTTTTGAGTAATATTTGGGTAACTGAAATCCTGAATTTGGCTCTAGATCACAGAACAGCACAAGAATTGGCCCTTTGCCCCACAATGTCTGTGCCGAATATGAACATCTCTTATCTATCTACGCACAATCCATATCCCTCTATTCCCTGCATATCCATGTGACTATCTAAAAGCCTCTTAAATGCCACTATCGAATTTCACTCAACCACCAAGCCAAGCAGCATGTTCCTGGCACTCACCATACTCCACGCCACACAAATCCTTTATATTTTGCCCCTCTCACCTTAAACCTGTGCCCACTTATGCCCCTGTCCCACTTGGGAAACCTGTACGGAAACCTCTGGTGACTTTGCGCCCCACCCAAGGTTTCCGTGAGTCGCCAGAGGTTTTGGTCACTCGCCTGGAAAGCCTCAGCCGAAGCGTGAGCTGCATCTACTGACCATAGATCCCACAGGATCTTTGCTGACAGAGAGAAGGACAGAGAAGGGGGAGAGAAGAAGGAGAGAAGTGGGGAGAAGGGGTGGAGACAGTTTTAAGAAGTTTAATAAAGTTTAGCGGCATTTTACCTTCCGGTGGGTCCTTCTAGGTCGTGAAACTCCAATGAGCCAATCAAAATGGTCGGTCAGCGAAGGAGATGGCCTTCGACTGCCTGTGAGTAAATAGTGACCCCACTACACTGGCTTCGACCAAATGGCAACCTATTTTTAGTCGAGGCCGGTTTTGATTTTGTTGAAATAATCGCAGGAACATAGAAGACCACTTTCGACCATTAGGGAGAGTGACCAAAACCTCCGGGAACCTCATGGAAACCTTGGGTGTGGCGCAAGGTCACCAGAGGTTTCCTAAGTGGGACGGGGCATTATAATAAGAGTTTTTGCTGACCAGTCCATGGCTGATAGCATTGTGGCCGGTAGCGATATGTTTAAAACTTTGTGTGCCAAGCTGATAACGCTGTGTGTATTGCCTTTACGCACCAAGTCAGTGGCCGGTAGCGCTGTGTGTATTACCTTGCGTGCCAAGTCTGCGGCCAAAGGTCCGGGCGCAACCTCATCAAGATCTGTACAAGTGCAGTAACGCCAATATCCAAATCTTCGCACAACCGAGCCTAGCGTACAATTTTCCCTCTCAGTCACTTGCTGCAACTGTTTGTTTGTCTTTCATGACGTGTACAAGCTCACCAAGGTGCCTTTCAACATCAACAACACCCAGTTTCTCACCTTTTTATAAATATTCCATTATTGGATAACCTCATCGCTTCCACATTATATGTTTCCATCGGTCACATTTCTGCCCACTTCCTCAGCTCATCCATAATCCTTAAGCCGTGTAGGAAGGAACTACAGGTGCTGGTTTAAACCAAAGATAGACAGACAAGGAATGGGTTCAGATTCAGATTCAGATTCAGATTCAATTTTAATTGTCATTGTCAGTGTACAGTACAGCGACAACGAAATGCATTTAGCATCTCCCTTGAAGAGCGACATAGCAAACGATTTGAATAAATAATAATAAGTGTCCGGGGGGGGGGGTGGTGATTGGCAGTCACCGAGGTATGTTGTTGAGTAGAGTGACAGCCGCCGGAAAGAAGCTGTTCCTCGACCTGCTGGTTAGGCAACGGAGAGACCTGTAGCGCCTCCCGGATGGTAGGAGGGTAAACAGTCCATGGTTGGGGTGAGAGCAGTCCTTGGCGATGCTGAGCGCCCTCCGCAGACAGCGCTTGCTTTGGACAGACTCAATGGAGGGGAGCAAGGAACCGGTGATGCGTTGGGCAATTTTCACCACCCTCTGCAATGCCTTCCGGTCGGAGACAGAGCAGTTGCCATACCATACTGTGATGCAGTTGGTAAGGATGCTCTCGATGGTGCAGCGGTAGAAGTTCACCAGGATCTGAGGAGACAGATGGACCTTCTTCAGTCTCCTCAGGAAGAAGAGACGCTGATGAGCCTTCTTGATCAGAGTAGAGGTATTGTGGGTCCAAGAGAGGTCATCGGAGATGTTGACTCCCAGGAACCTGAAGCTAGAAACACGTTCCACCTCCGTCCCGTTAATGTGGATGGGGGTGTGCGTGCCGCCTCTGGACTTCCTGAAGTCTACAATGAGCTCCTTGGTCTTCTTGGAGTTAAGGGCCAGGTTGTTGTCAGCGCACCATGCTGCTAAGTGCTGGACCGCCTCCCTGTAGGCCAGCTCATCGTTGTTGCTGATGAGGCCAATCACCGTTGTATCATCTGCATACTTGATGATGGTGTTAGTACCATGTACAGGTGTGCAGTCATAGGTGAAGAGGGAGTAGAGGAGGGGGCTCAGCACACAGCCCTGTGGAACGCCGGTGTTCAGGGTGAGAGTTGAAGAGGTGTGCTTGTCTAACCTCACAGACTGGGGTCTGTTGGTTAGAAAGTCCAGTATCCAGTTGCAGAGGGAGGGGTCGATGCCCAGGTTACCGAGTTTGGTGATCAGTTTTGATGGTATAATGGTGTTGAATGCTGAGCTGTAATCGATGAACAGCATTCTTACGTAAGAATGGGTGACGTTTCTCCACAGATGCTGCCTGTCTAGCTGAGTTACTCCAGCTTTTAGTGTCTCTCTTCGATTAAAACCAGCATCTGCAGTTCCTTACACATAATTCTGGTGAACCTCCTTTGCACCCTTTCAAAACTAAACATGACATCACCTTCATGTAATGGGGTGATCAGAACTGCTTTCAATACTCCAAGTGCAGCTTAGGCAAAGTCCTAAACAGCTGTGTCTTGACTTCCTGACTCTTTTAATCAATGCCCCAACTTATGGAAGCAAGCAAACCATTTGCGTTCTCTGCCACTCTATTTATTGTGTTGCCACTTTCTGGGAGTTACTTTGAACTCAAGATCCTTTTGTACATCAATGCTGTTAAGGGCCATGCCATTAACTGTATATTTTCCCCTTACATTTGACCTCCCAAAGTGCAACACCTCACACAGACCTAACACCTACTTGGATTAAACTTCATCTGCCATTTTTCGACCATTTCTGTAGTTGATCTATATCTCACTGTATATTTTGACAGGCTTCCTCACAGCCCGAGTGTGAGGGCCTGCAATCTTGGTGTCATCTACAAACTTACTAACCAACCCATCAGTCTGAAGAAGGGTCTCGACCCGAAACGTTGGCTATTTCCTCCGCTCCATAGATGCTGCCTCACCCGCTGAGTTTCTCCAGAATTTTTGTCAACCAACCCATCTACGCTTGTTTCCAAGTTATTTATATATATATATATATCACCAACAACAGAGGTCCCAGCACCGATCCCGGTGGGTCTTCACTGGTCCCAGACCTCCAGCCTGGACACTGTCCTCCCACCACAACTCTCTGCTTTCTGTCAGTAAGTCAGTTCTGAATCCATACGACCAAAGCACAGTTAAGCCCCAGTCCCACTTACGTGTCCTTGGCACGCTAATTACGCCACCTCGTGGTCGCGTTGAGGCGTGATGGGACTTCATTCGACCGCACAGCCGTCTGGAGCGCGTGGTGTCATTTGAAGATGGACACAAAATACAGGAGTAACTCAGTGTAACCGGCAGCATCTCCGGAGAGAAGCAATGGGTGATGTTTCGGGTCAAGACTCTTCAGTCTGAAAGTAGGGTCTTGACCCGAAACGTCACCCATTGCTTCTCTCCAGAGATGCTGCGGGTCCCGCTGAGTTACTCCAGCATTTTGTGTCTATCTTCAATTTTCTTGGCCCCGCTCTGGGAGTAGAAGTGGGGGCGGATCCGGACCGCAACGGCCGTGAGCCCCAGGCCGAGTTCGGCGATGGTTTGCCTGCTTCTGCTGCTGTTGGAGGTGAGACGTTGCGTCGCGCCAGTGTCTTGGGCCTGTCCCACTTTGGCCTTCAGTTCCGCGACCGGCCGTTAGCACGAGAAGATTTCGTTCGCTACAAAATTTCGGAGCCCCGCGCGATACCGCGCACAACTACATACCCCTCCGCGCTTCTCAGTGGGACTGGCCCCGCGCGGCCATACGATGCCCGTGCGCCTCAACGCGACGACGAGATCGCGTAATTTGCGTGCCAAGGACACGTAAGTGGGACAGGCCCTTTACCGTGGTGCATCTTAATCTTCTGGATCAACCTACCATGAACAACTTTATCAAATGCCTTACTAAAATACATGTAGACAATCCTGTCCGCCCCACTAGCTAAAAAGTCTCCTATCACGATTGCTCTGTCTGACATGAAGCGGACTGCTACTGCTACTCTCCCCTGAACCAGTCCACCCCACCCTCAAACAGTATCCACTTTGCCCCTGCAAGGCCAGGCCAGTCCTGTTGATACCTTCACCCAGTATGTGGTCATAGTCATTGAGTTATACATTGTAGACACTGGTCTTTGTTTTCAATGAGTCCACATCTACCGGCAAGAATGCAATGACACTGATTATATTTTATTCCCCATTTTCCAATCAACTCCACACAGATTCTGCCGCTCTTCTGTACACCTGGGACGATATATGGTCACCAATTAACCATCCAGCATATCTTTGGAAGGTGGGAGGAAACTGGAGCAGTGGGAGGAAGGCCACACATTCAAAGGGAGAAGCTGCAAACTGCAAAAGTGGGATAACATAGGATTAGTGCGAATAGGTAATTAGTGGTCTGCATGGGCTGAAGGGCCTGTTTCCATGCTGTATTTCTGAATTGAACACAATACTCTATATGCGATCTCACCAATGTTTTATACAACTGCAACATTACCTCCCAACATGGTAATATTGCAGTTGTATGACGTTTGTGAGACTGCATTTAAAGTATTGTAGGTAGACAAAAGTGCTGGAGAAACTCAGCGGGTGCGGCAGCATCTATGGAACGAAGGAACTAGGCAACGTTTCGGGCCGAAACCCTTCTTCAGACTGAATTTAGAGTATTGTGTTCAGTTCTGGGCACCATAGTTAAAGGAAAGATATTGTCAAGCTTGAAAGGGTTCAGAGAAGATTTATAAGGATGTTGCCAGGACTAGAGGGTGTGAGCTCTAGGGGGAAGTTGAGTAGGCTGGGTCTCTATTCCTTGTAGCACAGGAGGATGAGGGGTGATCTTATAGAGGTGTATAAAATCATGAGATGAATAGATTGGATACATGCACAGCGTCTCTTGCCCAGAGTAGAGGTATCGAGGACCAGAGGACAAAGGTTCAAGGTGAAGGGGAAATTATTTAATAGGAATCTGAACAGTAACTTTTTCACACAAAGGGTGGTGGATGTATGGAACAAGCTGCCGGACGAGGTAGTTGAGGCTGGAACTATCCCAATGTTTAAGAAACAGTTAGACAGGTACATGGATAGGACATGTTTGGAGGGATATGAACCAAGCGCAGGCAGGTAGGACTAGCTGGGACATGTTGGCCGGTGTGAACAGTTTGGGCTGAAGGGCCTGTTTCCACACTGTATCACTCTATGACTATGACTCCATCACTCTATGACTCTACAACTAAAACTAAACTCCACACGGATGTCATGATTGAACCAAGGAGCTGGAACTGTGAGACAGCAGCACCACTAATTATGCCACGGTGCCATCTTTTGATGAGGTGGCATCTGTGCCATTACCACTGAACCTCAGCATCTCTCGAGCCTTGGAAAAGAAGAAACACTACCTCAATACACCTGAGAATAAACTAAACTAAACCACTCTGTTCCTAGTCCTGAACAACAAACATATTGTTGGCAACCCAACATAAGCAAGAAAGGATTGTACTAAATTAGCACCTTTAAAGTCCCTTCCAGAAATTATCAAATTGCTTTACAGTCAGTGAATAACTTTGCATAATGTACCCAGTATTTAATTGTGGGAAATGCAGCAGCTAATTTATGCATAGAAGGACACATCAACAGTTCCTTGATAACAATCAATTTATCTGTCCATGGAAAAGTACTGATAATTCTTGTGTAAATATTGGCCAGTATATAGGGAATAATTGATTTTCTCTTTTAACTTCTTTTCTCAAGTTGTTGGATCCATCGGAGAGGAGACAGGGCCTCTGTTTAACATCTGTTCTAATAGATGGCACTAAAATATTCTGAGCACATCTTGTTCCCCCTACCTAAGAAAGGATATACCACAAATAGATGGAGTGCAGCAAAGGGTCATAATGGGTTGTTTTCTTTGGAGCGGAGAATTAAATGATATATAATTGTGTTGTACAAAATTCTCAGGAGCCCAGACAGGAAGGAACTATTTCCTTTGGTAGAGAGGACAATAACTGGGGGACATAGATTTAAGTTTATTTATGGAATTATTGGGGAGGTGATGTGAGACGAAAAAATCACGCAACGAAATGAGGGTCTGGAATTCATTACATTTTAAATTGACCACTTGAAGAGCCATTTGAAATCCTGACAGGGTTGGATAGGGGAGGTGCAGGGTTGATATTCTCCTGCAAAAAAAAACAACTGCTGGAGGAACTCAGCGGGTCAGGCAGCATCTGTGGAGGGAATGGACAGACAACGCTTCAGGTCGGGGCCTTTCTTCAGACTGGTCTGGTATTCATGCCTGATATTCCCCTGTCTGATAGACACAAAATGCTGGAGTAACACAGAGCGACAGGCAGCATCTCTAGAGAGAAGGAATGGGTGACATTTCAGACTGATGCCAGGGGAGTGGGAGATACATAGATAAGAAAGAGTTAAGGGCCTGTCCCACCAGCATGCGACTGCTTGCGTCTAGCGCGACCATACATGGTGGCTTGAGGCGTACAGCCGCGTGGGGCCGGTCCTAATTCGAACCGCGGAGGCGTACGGAGTTGTGCGGGGCTGGTCTCGACATCATACTCACCAATCAGCTGTGCAAGTATTTGGACGTCGCACGGCGTCGGGCAATGACGTCATCACGCAACGGCACGCCAGGCGGTGACATCATCGCGCAATGCCACGCGCTAGGCGTACGCCATCGACGCTGCGTACGGCATCGAGACGCTGCGTACGGCCTCAATGCGGCTGTGGGCCGACAGGCCGGTGTCGCGCGGGATTTTCGGACAGTGCGGGATTTTCGGAGCCCCCCGCGCGATGTCGGGACCAGCCCCGCACAACTCCGTACGCCTCCGCTGATCGAAGTGGGACCAGCCCCGCGAGGCCGTACGCCTCAAGCCACCACGTTTGGTCGCGCTAGACGCATGCAATCGCATGCTGGTGGGACAGGCCCTTAAGTTGTGAAAACAGGACAAAGGCAATGGAGAGGAAGGAACATGGAGGATAGATCATTGGTAGCTGGGAGAATGTAACAACAAAGCAAACTGAGATAAAACTACACATTCCCCTGTCTGGGATGTCTCAAATCAGTCATCACATTCTCCATATAAGGAGTTGGTTTTTCACGGCAGTGATGAGAAGAAATATCTCTACATGGAGTGGAGTGAATCTTCGGAATTCACTACCCAAGGTCACAGTGGAGGTTGAGTTTATTCAATTTATTCAAGACAGATTGATTCATTTTTATTTTATTTTTCATAACAATAAGGGTGGCAATTAGTCGTTTTTGAACTATTTCAATCAATCATTATATGCCTTGAATTTTGTACATTAAAATTAAGTCATGCCTAATTCTCCTATTACAAAGAGGAAAATCCAACTGGTTAAGCTCTCTGCTTGTCATTTATAACAAGAGGAATCCAATATAGGAGCAAAGAGGTCCTTCAGCAGTTGTACAGAGCCCTAGTGAGACCACACCTGGAGTATTGTGTGCAGTTTTGGTCCCCTCATTTGAGGAAGGACATTCTTGCTATTGAGGGGGTGCAGCGTAGGTTTACAAGATTAATTCCCGGGACTACAAGACTGTCATATGCTGAGAGAATGGAGCAGCTGGGCTTGTATACTCTGGAGTTTAGAAGGATGAGAGGATATCTCATTGAAAAATATAAGATTGTTAAGGATTTGGACACGCTGGAGGCAGGAAACATGTTCCGGATGTTGGGGGAGTCCAGAACCAGTGGCCACAGTTTAAGAATAAGGAGTAAGCCATTTAGAACGGAGATGAGGAAACACTTTTTCTCACAGAGAGTTGTGAGTCTGTGGAATTCTCTGCCTCAGAGGGCGGTGGAGGCAGGTCCTCTGGATGGTTTCAAGAGAGAGCTAGATAGGGCTCTTAAAAATAGCGGAGTCAGGGGATATGAGGAAAGGCAGGAACGGGGTACTGATTGGGGATGATCAGCCATGATCACATTGAATGGCGGTGCTGGCTCGAGGGGCCAAATGGCCTACTCCTGCACCTATTGCCTATTGTCATTCTGTCATGTATCTTCTGTGGTCTGCCCAATGCTATAATATCTTTCTTCTAGTGCGGTGACCAGGGTGCAATGAATTTCTTGTTCTCGTGAAGCTCAAAGGGTTAACAGTATACGATCATGATAGAGACAACATTATAACGTTCACAGAGCAAACAGTTTACAATAACGATAAATGCAACACGGCAGAATGGTATGCAATGTTTAGCTGGTCTAACTAGCTCAGTTTTAACATGATCTCCCTGATCCTGCTTTACTCTCTCTCTTTTAATATATCATGCCCCATTCCCTTGCTTATAAACATTTACTTTCCTGATGAATTTGTCATGCGAGCTCTTATCAAACACATTGCTAAAATCCAAGTAGATTACATCATTCAGTATCATCGAACTTTGTTGCCTCCTGAAACATTCAGTCAAGTTGATCAAACATGACCTTCTCTTCACAAATCTATTTTGACTGTCTAAATGCTCATTTATGCTGTTTCTCTGGTATTTATTCCCCCAAACCCTGCATGTTGCAGACGTTAGGCTTACTGTTCTTCAGTTACTGCCTTAACTCTTTCTCATTTTTTAACCTACGTTGCCATATTCACCTTCTCCCAGTTCACCAGCAACATAGCTGTAGGCAAAGAGAATTGGGGATGGGTGGTCTTTCAGAGTCTGGGAATGTTCCACTTGTAAGGACACAAGCCTCCTTAGGTTGGCTCATCTCCCTTTTATCACATCAAAACCTTCACACATTCATCCGGGAAACAACCATGTGCAACATTCCCCACTTCTGACCACACAGACACAAAGAATTAATTTGGAAATACACATGAGTTCCACCTCCACAAACTGTGGTATAAATGGACCTCCTCTTAGTTTCATTATATTATTTCCTTTCATGTGTTTAGAAAATACCTTTCATCTGTCAATATGTTTTCATGCTCTCCTTAATTTCCTCATTTCTTGTTTTTAATTTCACCTGTGGCTGTCCTCTGGGCTTTCTCCCTGATGTTTAACTTTTGGTACCAGTTATGTTTCCCATATTCGCCATATCCCACCTTTAATATTCCATGACATGTAGAATTGGAAGTTCTCTTTGTTTAATGGGAATATTAGCTTAAATCCTCGGTGGCTCGGTGGCACAGCGGTAGAGTTGCTGCCTTACAGCGTCGGAGATCCGGGTTCAATCCTGACAATGGGTGCTGTCTGTACATTTTCCCTGTGACCACATGGGTTTTCTCTGGGTGCTCCAGTTTCCTCCCTCATCACAACGACGTACAGATTTGTACGTTAATCAACTTTGGTAAAACTATAAATGATCCCTACCTAGTGAGTAGGATGGTGCTAATGTATGGTGTGATTGCTGTGATTTCCATGCTGTATCTCTAAAATCTAAGTCTCATCAAGTCCTTATCAAATGCCTCATCAGAAGATAAGAAATAGGAAGAGGACCTTAGAAGCAGTTCTACTTTTCATCACTATTGTGGTAGATTTAGTGCCTCAGTACTGTTGTTCAGCATTATTTCCACAACCATTGTCCAGCAGTCCATCAATCTGTGTTTTGAATTTGTGCAACAAATGAGACTCCACAACTCTCTTGGATAGAGAATTCCAAACATCTACTACCCTCTGAATAAAGACATTTCTCCTCATCTGAATCTTGAACAGCCTGGCTGTTATTCAGAAACCTTGCTCCACTTTGATGACCTGGAAAAGATCATCCACACATTTATCCCCTCCCACCTAGATTACTGCAACTCCCTTTACACTGGCATCAGCCAATCTTCCCTGTCCCGCCTGCAACTGGTCCAAAACGCCGCAGCGAGACTCCTGACGGGCACCCGAAAAAGGGACCACATCGCCCCGATCCTGGCCTCTCTCCACTGGCTCCCTGTGCGGTTCCGTATACATTTCAAGACCCTCCTCTATGTCTACAAAGCCCACAATGGGCTTGCCCCCTCCTACATAAAAAGTCTTCTCACCCACCACTCCACCTCCAGGTCCCTCAGATCGGCCGACTTGGGGTTGCTAAATATCCCGCGGTCTAGGCATAAGCTCAGGGGCGACCACGCCTTTGCGGTTGTAGCCCCTAGACTGTGGAACTGCATCCCCCTTCCCATCAGAACTGCCCCCTCCATCAACTCCTTTAAGTCTAGACTAAAAACGTATCGATACCCCCCAGCCTTTGCTGACGTCCACTGAACGAGGGCTATATGTATATATGTATGTAGTTTGTTTGTCTATACTATTCTTATAACAAATGTAAAGCACTTTGGCCAACGAGAGTTGTTTTTTTTAAATGTGTTATAGAAATAAATGTGACTTGACTTGACTTGCTCCTTGGTCCTGGATTGCTGGGTCATGGAAAGCATTTTTCCTGGATTCAGTATGTCAAGCGCTTTCAGTGTAACATGTATTTTGATGAATCTCTCCCATTCTTTAGAGAGTACTGTCGCAATCAGTCTGAAGATGTATTCCGACCCGAAATGTCACTTGTCCATTCCCTCTCAAGATGCTCCCTGATGCACTGAGTTCCTCCAGCACTTTGCTCAAGATTGTCTCCCCGGGCCTACTAGATCTTAATTCATATAGCTCCTATGTGGGATCTTGTCAAATGCTTTCTGTAAGTCCAGGTACACGACATCCACTGGCTCTCCCTTGTCCATTTTGCTAGTTACATCCTCAACAAATTCCAGAAGATTAGTCAAGGATGATTTCCCCTAAGTAAATCCATGCTGACTCGGCCCGATACTGTTACTGCTATCCAAATATGCCGCTATTTCATCTTTTATGATTGCTTCCAGCATCTTCGGCATTCTACAGTGAGTTGGCATTTGTAGACAAACTGCTACTTTCTCTCAAAAAACGAAAGTTTTGAACAAGAACTGCAGCTGTTTTAACATTGCTTCTCACTTCTCCAGGAGTAAGTGCTAAAACTGGCAGAAATACAGAGGATTACTAGGTTATCCATTCAAATGTATTGCCATAAAGATAGGCAGGTTTACCGAGAAACAAGATCTCAATTATGGAAACATGCAATAGATTAGTCTCCATTTATTTGAGCCTGTACAAGCACCAATGACTGAAGCTGTGGCTATCTTAGTGACCCAGACGGTCTGTGCTGAAACAGGAAACATGATGAAGACCGACATGGAGATCTTTAAAGGAGCCAGAATTCATAAATATCACAGAATCTTGAATCGCATTATCTTAAGTTTCATTGTTTTCTTTGTGTGTTCTTACATTTTGGCACAGCTGTACGTATGAAAAGCAGCAGAGTGATACAGTGGGAAAGGCAATGGAGAAAGTCTGCTCTTGCTACTCGCAGTGTGGTGCTCAAATCTGGTCACAATGCCATGAAAACAAATCCAATCACTCAGCAGGTGTAAAAACAAGCAACCAGCCTGACCTATAACATGAAGGAGACCAGCGCTTAGGAAAGGGTTGTGAGACTGGCGCTCTCCAATCCAGCGAAAACAGGATTCATTTGTATGTTTTAATGTTAAGGTATAAATTAGTTAAATTTAGTTTAGTTTAGAGATTCAGCACAGAAACAGGCCCTTTGGCCCATCAAGTCTGCACTTGGTTTCTTGGTCCTCCAAATTATTCCAAATGGAATTTAAACTGGAGGTGATGGAGGGAGGACTTAAGCCAGAAAGGGTTTTTGGGAAGAAAGAACTACCTTAAATTTAGTTGCATCTGGTTGGGTAACTATAGTTGGGTGGAGATTACTCCATGCTTTAATTGTGCGGGGGAAGAACGAATTGCTGTACACATCTGTCTTTGTAGCTGGGATCACAAATTGGATCGAATGCCCTCGTCTGCTCCTAATTGGTTTGGGTTTGGTGTAGGTCTTGTAGTCTATATCAATCTGACCATTTACCATTTTGTAAAAACAGGTCAAACGGTGAGCTTCACGTCTGTCTGTCTTGGAGAGGGTTCCACCCCAGAGAATTCAGAAGTTTGGTGACACTCGCTTCTCTCTCGTAGGTGTTAGTAACAAATCGAGCTGCCTTTCTTTGGACATGTTCGATGGAAGAAATGTTTTTATTTGTGTATGGGTCCCAGTGAACTCCGCACATTAACACTACCCTACACCCACTAGAGACAATGTTTACATTTACACCAAGCCAATTAACCTACAAATCTGTAAGTCTATGGAGTGTGGGACGAAACCGAAGATCTCGAAGAAAACCCATGCAGGTCACGGGCAGAACGTACAAACTCTGTACAGCCAACAGCTGTAGCCAGGAGAGAAACCTGGTTCTCTGGTGCTGTAAGTTAGTAACGTTGCCACTACGTCACCGTGCCACTGTAAATGTTCACAAAACAACCAGACTATTCCTTAAAATAACACAGCTGATTAGGATCAGCTAACTTAAAATAATGAAAAATAAATTAAAAAAATCAGCAAGAATACATTCATTGCACCAACAATAAGTGGAAACAAGGAATTGCAGGTGCTGGTTTACAAAAAAAGAACACTAAGTGCTGGAGTAACTCAGTGGGTCAAGCAGCATCTCTGGAGAACATGGGTAGGTTAAATTTCAGGTCAGGACCCTTCTTAGAGTCATAGAGTGATACAGTGTGGAAACAAGCCCTTCGGCTCAAATTGCTCACATGTCCCAGCTACACTAGTCCCATCTGCCCACGTTTGGTCCACATCCCTCCAAACCTGTCTTATCCATGTACATGTTTAACTGTTTCTTATACGTTTCTTGAGTCCCAGCCTCACATAGCTCCTCGGATAGCTTGTTCCATACACCCACCACCCTTTTCTTCCAGACAAATAATATATGTTGGGATTCATTTAATATGATATGTAATCACTGATTGAAAATGATTTAAAACTGCCAGTCAATTTTGGAAAGAGAGACAGGGTCAGATTCAGACAGGGTTCAGATTGAAGCCAATATATAGAGAGAATAGAGAGAATACACGTTGGTTTTAGTTTGCAGAGAAGGAGGGGAGGGTTATATAGATCAAAGCAAAATCAGTGAAGTGAGACCAGTGATCTTATGTAGAATTCTCTACCACAGAAGGCAGTGGTAGCCAATTCACTGGATATTCTCAAGAGAGAGTTAGATTTAGCTCTTAGGGCAAAAGGAATCAAGGGATATGGGGAAAAAGCAGGAACGGGATTTTTGATGATCAGTCATGATTATATTGAATGGCGGTGCTAGTTCAAAGGGCCGAATGGCCTACTGCACCTGTTTTTCTCTTTCTACTATGGGGATAAACTGAATAAGGTTGTCCAGAGATGAGCTATTGGAGACCTTTAGAGTGTGAATAAACCAGAATAAAGATATGAACTGAGGGCCATTTAAGAATTAGAACGCACAAAGGAAAGTTAAAACTGTGAAATGCAGATTTGCAAGATTTGCCCAGCAGGTCAGACTGCGCCAATGAATAATTAAAACAGCCAGTATCACAGATGGTCACTTTTCACCAATCCAGATCTTGTGGTCATGAATGAAACACTTGTGTTTCCCTCTGATGTCAAAGAAAGCTAAGGTCCACTAGTGATTTCCCTGGTGCACCTTTCCCAATAACAGGCAGTACTTTAGGAGATGTTAATGTTCTAACATTAGTTATGAGGCGAACTAAAGAAGCAATTCCACTGAAGAATTCTAACACAACAAGCCAGAAAGAGAGCAAAAACTTAACCAACATTAACCCGTTTTACAGCAGGTAAAATCAAAATTGATGTATACATCTAAGATTGAAGCAGAAAATTAAGTATTTTTTATTGTAAAAATTTCAAATTAATTTGAGACATTTGGGAGATTATTAAACGGTAATTATGAATTAGTATACGATTAAACACTCTGTTACACCTCATGTAACAACGGCTTGCATTTTAACAATAGTTCATAAATTCAAAAGCCTGTTAAAACCTCTCCCTGTTAATGAGCAGGAAGTCACACAGCAATTTGTAAATGTTCATGTTTAACAGTGCAAATACATAACCCAAACGTTGCTGTGATCTCTGTGAGCACTAAGAACATCACTGTAACTTCAGACAGCAAGTTCCCAAACAAAGGTCAGGTCTGAAGAAGGGTCTTGGCCCAAAACGTCACCCATTCCTTCTCTCCAGAGATGCTGCCTGTCCCGCTGAGTTAGTGCGGTTAGTGTGTCTATCTTCGGTTTAAACCAGCATCTGCAGTTCCTTCTGACACAAGTTCACAATCAATCTGTCTTCATAAATATGCAGAAGCTGACACACACTTTTATGAAGCTGGTGTATACGAGAATGGTCAGTAATAATACTCAGGAGCAGTTAGGACGGATGAAAAGTAGTATGTTGGCTGGCAGTGCTGCTGATTGTGTAAGATGTTATAACAGGATTAGACAGTTGATTGTATAGGAAGGAACTGCAAATGCTGGTTTAATCCAAAAATAGACCCAAAATCTGGAGTAAATCACTGGGTCAGGCAGCATCTCTGGAGTAAAGGTATACATGATGTTTCAGGTCAAGACCCTACATCAGACTCTTATACAGATCGCTGGGGGCCCTGCTACTGCCTGGGGCTGGGCTAGACCGAGCGCCGCTCCAAGAGGCCAGCACGTGGACCGCACGTGGCCTATAGCGGTGTAGCATGGGCGGAGGGCACCATCGACCACGCTTGGCCAGGCCGACCCTGCATGCAGGACAACGGGCCTTCATGGTCAGGTCAAGATCGCTGCACTTACAACAACTGGGACTTGAAAATAACACTGTACTGGCGACCTTGCATACAGTCTCCATGCACTACTGCTATACACTTGTACTGTATCTGACATGCCCATCTAATACGTATCTGTGCTTATGTACAGTGATACTTGCACTGTACTGCATACAAATATGAATTTCACTGCACTTCGGTACATATGACAAATAAAGTTCCAGCACTCAGACCGACTTCAGAACATCCTCGAGAGGGAAGGGGAGCAGCCGGAAGTAGTTGTGCATGCAGGCACAAATGACGTGGGTAAGTAGAGGAAGGAGGTTCTGCAACTAGGCAGGACGTTGAAAAGCAGGACTTCTAGGATGGTTATCTCTGGGTTGATCCAGTACCTCGCGCTAGTGACGGTAGGAACAGGGTGATAGGGGATCTGAATGTGTGGCTGAGGGGTTGGTGCAGGGATTAGATTTCTGGACCACTGGAATCTCTTCTGGGGCCGGGTGACCTGTACAAAAGGGACGGGTTGCATCTTAATGACATTCTGGCGGGCAGGTTTGCTAGTGCTACACGGATGGGTTTAAACCTAAAAGAGGTGGGTGGAGTCAACAACGTGGAAGCGTATACCTGCAGCTAACAGGAAAGAGACGGTAGGAAAGGTCACGTTTAAACTAACAGGGCAGGGGGATGGGACCCAACCCAAGACAGAGAATCATAAAAGGAGGACAGAAGCAAAAGATAGAAGGGAGATAAGAAAAACTAACCTGAAAGCTTTGTGCCTTAATGCGAGGAGCACTCGAAATAAGGTGGATGAATTGAATGCGCAGTTAGTAGTTAAGGGATATGATATAGTTGGAATTACAGGGATATGGCTCCAGGGTGACCAAGGCTGGGAGCTAAACATGCAGGGGTATTCAATATTCAGGAAGGATAGGCAGAAATGAAGAGGAGGTGGGGTGGCATTGCTGATTAAAGAGGAGATTAATGCAATAGCAAGGAGAGACATTAGCTTGGATGCTGTAGAATCGGTATGGGTAGAACTGCCAAATGGCCAGGGGCAGAAAACACTTGTTGGAGTTGTGTACAGACCACCACACAGCAGTAGGGAGGTTGAGGATAGCATCAAGCAGGAAATTAGGGACGCGTGCAGCAATGGTAAAGCAGTTATCCTGGGTGACGTTAACCTACATATAGACAGGGCCAACCAAATTGGTAACAGCGCTAAGGAGGAGGATTTCCTGGAATGTTTATGGGATGAGTTTTTAAACCAATATGTAGAGGAACCGGCTAGAGGGCAGGCCATCCTAGACTGGGTATAGTGTAATGAAGAAAGATTAGTTGACGATCTTATTGTGCAAGGACCCTTGGACAACAGTGACTATAATATGGTGGAATTCAGCATTAGGATGGAGAGTGGCATGATTAATCCAGAGACTAGGGTTCTGAACTTGAATAAAGGAGACTTTGAAGGTACGAGACGGGAATTGGCTAGGATAGACGGGCAAATTATACTTGAAGTGTTGATGGTGGAGATGCAATGGCAAAGATTTAAAGACTGCATGGATGAACTCCATAAATTGTTCATCCCGTCTGGCGAAAACAATAAAACGGGGAAGGCGGCTCAACCGTGGCTAACGAGGGAAATCAAGGATAGTGTTAAATCCAAGGAAGAGGCAGATAAATTGGCCAGAGGAAGCAGCAAACCAGAGGACTGGGAGAAATTGAGAACTCAACAAAGGGGTTAATTAATAGGGGTAAAAAGAGCATGAAATAAAGCTTGCGATGAATATAAAAACTGACTCTAAAAGCTTCTTTAGATATGTAATCATAAAAACAGACTATAAAAGTTTCTTTTGGTATATAAAAAGGAAAAGATTAGTGAAGACAAATGTAGGTCCCCTACGGTCAGAAACGGTTGAATTTATAATGGGAAACAAGGAAATGGCAGAACAGTTAAACAAGTACTTTGGTTCTGTCTTCACTAAGGAAGACAAAACAATCTCCCAGAAATACTAGGGGACCGAGGATCTAGTGGGTGGGAGGAACTGAAGGGAATCCACATGTCAGGAAATGGTGTTTTGTAAACTGTTGGGTCTGAAGGTAGATAAATCCACAGGGCCTGATGATCTGCATCCCAGAGTACTCAAAGAGGTGACCCTAGATATCGTGGATGCATTGGTGATCATTTTCCAATGTTCTCTCGACTCTGGATCAGTTCCTGTGGAGTGGAGGTTAGCCAATGTAACTTCACTTTTTAAGAAAGGAGGGAGAGACAAAACGGGGAATTATAGACCAGTTAGTCTTACATCGGTAGTGGGGAAGATGCTTGTCGATTGTTAAAGGTGTTATAGCAGCGCATTTGGAAAGGAGTGACAGGATCGGTCAGTCAGCATGGATTTATGAATGAGAGGTCAAACTTGACTAATCTTTGGAATGTTTTGAAGATGTAACATGTAGAATGGATAAGAGAGAAACAGTGGATGTAGTGTATCTGGACTTTCAACTTCCGGACAAGGTCCTACACAAGAGATTAGTGTGCAAAATTAAAGCACATGGTATTGGGGGTAGGGTATTGACATGGATAGAGAACTGGTGGCAGACAGGAAGCAAAGAGTAGGAATTAGCGGGTCCTTTTCAGAATGGCAGGCAGTGACTGGTGGGGTGTCGCAAGGCTCGGTGCGGGGACCCAGGGCCGGCCTTAAGCCGATTGGACTGATTGCTCCCAATTGTGCCCCACGAGTAAGGGGGCCCCGCGCCATTATTAATGGTGTCAGATTAGGGAAAGGGGAGGTACAATGAGACCTGGGTGTGCTTGTGTATCAGTCACTGAAAGTAAGCATGCAGGTACAGCAGGCAGTGAAGGAAGTATTGTGTGGAATTTGAAGAAGGACATTATTGCTATTGAGTGAGTGCAGCGTAGGTTCACCAGGTTAATTCCCAGGATGGCGGGACTGACAATTGATGAAAGAATGTGTCGACTGGGCTTGTATTTGCTGGAATTTAGAAGGATGAGAGGAGATCTTATCTATCTAACTCTGATCTTGGATGTGATTGTGTGTGTGTGTGTGTGTGTGTGTGTGTGTGTGTGTGTGTGTGTGTGTGTGTGTGTGTGTGTGTGTGTGTGTGTGTGTGTGTGTGTGTGTGTGTGTGTGTGTGTGTGTGTGTGTGTGTGTGTGTGTGTGTGAGTGTGTGTGTGTATATGTGTGTGTGTGTGTGTGTTTGTGTTTGTGTGCGATCACATCTTCTCGAAAAAACGACGCTCTGATGGCCCTGTCCCACTGTACGAGTTCATTCAAGAGCTCTCCCGAGTTTAAAAAAAAATCAAACTCGTGGTAAGCATGTATAATGAATGTAGCGGGTACGTCAGAGCTCGGGGACGTCTCTTAGCGGCTTGTAACGCTAACGGCAGGTACTCGGGAAACACGGTAAGCTTGGGAAGACTCGTGAAGATTTTTCAACGTTGAAAAATGTCCACGAGAAACCTGAGTACCGACGAGCGGCCATTGCCGTAAATCTCCGAGTTCGAATCAGGGCAAACTCGGGAGAGCTCTTGGAATGAACTTGTACAGTGGGACAGGGGTTTAACTGTAAAATGTTTACATATTCCGGTAGAAAGTTTTTTTTCCCATGAAGTCAATAATCTCAAAAATGCATACATTATTTCTCGAGTTATTAATCAAAGTGTTCAAAAATCTGAAGGGACTTGGAAAAAATAACTGCTTTGTCCCTGTGTTTACAGCTGACGTCACAATGGGATTGTAGCCCTTCTTGTTGCTATCAAAGTACACTGAGTCCTGCTAGCCCTAGCAAATGCAAATGCATTTTTTTTAAGTCACAGTACACTGAGTTCTGCTAGCTAGCAAGTGCAAATGCAATTTTTTAAAAGTTTAAAAATGAGGGAGGGTGCATAAGGCAAAATGAGCAGGCCCTGTGCAGTTGTTGTCGATGGGTGAGTGAAATATTGGGTTGGGGAATGGGTTGCGTTGGGGGACCAGGCCTCCCATTGGGGCTATGGGCGAGTGGTGGAATATTGCTTTAGGGAACGGGTTGCGTTGGGGGACCAGGCCTTCCATGTGACAGGGACCCAACGGGTCCCACTTTGTCTGGTGTACTATCAAAAGTCTTGTCTTATTTGTCTGTGATCTCAGGAGCTACGCCAAAACGATACACGATAACGCAGAAATGTTTGCACCACCTTACTCACCTTTGTCCCATTTGCTTTCCTCAAAAGTTTTGTTCCGATTGATCTTATATTTCACAAGACATTTAAAATTTTTTAACTTAAAAAGTCAACTTTTTAGAACAAATGTCACTATGCAGCTATATCTTCAGCTATGGTGGCAACCTCGGCACCCTCAGTCCAGCCAGGCTGACCACAAGAAATGTTTCTATCCCTTTATTGTTTAATCCTCACTGCATGGAGGGAGGGTTTTAAATCACAGTACGCTGCATTTTGAATAAGGTGAACTGAGTAGCCCCTGCACAGTTGGGGGCTATGTGTGAGTGCTGGAATCTTGCGATGGGAGAACAGGTTGTGTTGGGGAAACGGGTGAGTGGTGGAATAGTGCCTTGGGGAACAAGTTGCGTTGGGGGACCTATCCTCCCGTGGGGGCTATGGGTGACTGGTCCAATATTACCTTGGTCTAGTGGAATATAAAATTCTTAGAGGATTGGACAGGGTAGATGCAGGAAAAATGTTCCTGCTGTTCGGGGAGTCCAGAACCAGGGGCCACAGTTTAAGAATAAGGGGTAAGGCAATTAGGACTGAGATATGGAAAATCTTTTCCACTCAGAGTTGTGAATCTGTGGAAATCTCTGCCACAGAAGGCAGTGGAGGCCAATTGACTGGATGTTTTCAAGAGAGATTGAGGACCCTTCTTAGAGGCGTACAGTGATACAGTGTGGAAAAAGGCCCTTCGGCTTCACTTGCCCACACCAGCCAACATATCCCAGCTACACTAGTCCCATTTGCCCATGTTTAGTCCACATCTCTCCAAACCTGTCCTATCCATGTACATGTCTAACTGTTTCTTAAACATTGGGATAGTCCCAGCCTTAACTACCTCCTCGGGTAGCTTGTACCATACACCCACCACCCTTTTCTTCAGACAAATAATATATGTTGGGATTCATTTAATATGATATGTAATCACTGATTGCAAATGATTGAATACTGCCGGTCAATTTTGGAAAGAGAGACAGGGTCAAGGTTTCAGATTGAAGCCAAGTCTTCAGAAGTGGAATAGAGAGTTGGTTTTATGTTGCAGAGAATGTGGGGAGGGTTATATAGATCAAAGGGAAATCCGTGAGCAGTGATCCTATATGGAAATCTCTGCCACAGAAGGCAGCGGAG
Organism: Leucoraja erinaceus; assembly: GCF_028641065.1. NCBI lineage: Eukaryota > Metazoa > Chordata > Chondrichthyes > Rajiformes > Rajidae > Leucoraja > Leucoraja erinaceus. The sequence continues at coordinate 111,469,468 of NC_073379.1, read as the reverse complement.
GCCAATTCACTGGATGTTTTCAAGAGAGAGTTAGATTTAGCTCTTTGGGCTAAAGGAATCAAGGGATATGGGGGAAAAACAGGAACGGGGTACTGATTTTAGATGATCATCCATGATCATATTGAACGCAGTGCTAGCTCGAATGGCCGAATGGCCTTCCCCTGCACCTATTTTCTATGTTTCTATACCATTTCCTCACTGCAATAATTATAGGAAGGGGTCTTGCCCTGAAGCCATAGCTTCCACATATGATCATATGGCTTGAGGTCATTGATGGGTACGCAACAGAAATGTATGAAGGATTGGGCTTGGAATAGCAGTGATCAATGTGAAGGGGAGTTGCTGAGCCAGCAGCACTGTGGTTTATAATGATGGGCACACAATTAATCAGTGGTCTTTCCTCTCTCACTGAGAGTGCCAGACTTACACAAAGACCATTAATAATAAATAGATCCAACTGCGATGTTATTGCATAGATGTTATTCTGCAGTGCTACAGACCACACACTTGGTGCAAAAAGGGTTTGATTCAATGCTTTTGTGATCCTTTTTCAAAATAAATCCACTGACTGACAGATTAACCCTTCCCAGTCCACGGAGGTAACAAAATATATTTTTGAGCCTAAAGATCAACAAATCAAAGCAACTTTATTCTCCGCAGTATGAAACAGCTGAAAATAATGATACAGCAATAAACAGATCAAAGTAACTGTAAACTTTTCAGGGTAAAGATGTCTAAATATACTGTTGAATTTACATTGACCTTTTGACTCTCAAGTCAGTTAACTGGACATCAAAAGAGACAGATGTTTGCTGCAAATGTTGCAGCCAGCCTGAACCTGTATTAATTTAAGATCAGGGCCGGAATGAGTTAAGAGCTCTGCTGTTCCCTCTTAATTCTTATTTCAGCTTGAATACTAGAACAAATAAGCTTAAAAGGGAAAAGGTATTAAATGAGTAGATTATTTGAGGACTTTAGCTATCACTTTGTAGTTCTTATAGGCTTTGCATACTGTTGGTTTGAATAAAATATTTATATTTGTGACCATATTATAGAAAATGCAATGCTCATCTGAACTGTTTTAACATCTCAAATACAATGCATTATCGGGTTAAATTTGAATTGTGTATTAAGAGTTTAGTTTCGTTTAGAGATACAGTGTGGAAACAGCACCAGCAAACCGGCCAACCGACCAGCGATCCCCGCACATTAACACCATCCTACACTAGGGACAATTTTTACATTTACACCAAGCCAATTAACCTACAAACCTGTGAGTCTTTGGTGTGTGGGAGGAAACCGAAGATCTCGGAGAAAACCCACGCGGTCACGGAGAGAACGTACAAACTCCGCACAGACACGTGCCCGTAGCTAAGTTCAAACCCAGGTGTGTGGTGCTGCAAGGCAGCAACTCTGCCCCTCTGCCACCGTGCCATCCTGTGTTTTCGTAAAGAGTATCTTTGACCGTTTTTTTCCTTAACCCAAACGGTTAAATCCTGAAATTCACATTGCTTTCATAAAACAAATTGTAGTTCTTTTTCTTGTGAATAGGAAGGCTAGAAGATGTATAAGCCATTCATATCACACGGACATGCACAGTCATGTGTTTTAGCATGGCTTATTACAAGCAAAAAAGTTTGCCAAACACTTTGTTCAGCAAGACTGCCCCTTACGTACTATCCAATACGATGCCAAGTTTTTTTCTTTAACCAGCTAAAAAAAAATGTAACTGTCGAGTCAACCAGATTATTTATGAAATGCTGAAATGTCTTCAAGATTTTGCTTGGCAGTATATTTTAAAGTTCTAATCGCTTCCAGTGGATAGATACATTTTGTGCGGCTCTTTATTCTGTACATCTGGAAACAGATTTGCTTTCCACTCTTCCTACGTAAAGGAAATTGAAGTCTTCTCAGTTTGTTAATTTAATGCTGAGTGGTCTCCAGCTGTATTAATCCATTAAACTCTTTTCAGTGCTTTAAAAGTATGTTACGTAGGTACTGCAGTGGGAGAGTGAATTTAAGTTTTAAAAGATGAGTATTTATATGATGCATTTCAAACCTCAGGATGCACCAATGTCATTTACAGACAATAAAATACTTTTAATATGCAGTCGTGGTACTAAAGAAATATGGCACCCATTTGCAGATCTACAAACAGCTATGCTTTAATGACCAGATAATCTGTGGTGATATTGACAAGGGATAAATATTGTCAGGACTTTCCTGTTCTTAAATAGTTCACATCCATCTAAGTCTGCAGATGGGCCTTCAAATGTCCTTTGAATCTGCAAATCAACAGCGTTGATTGTGCAGGTAGTTCTGTAATAAAGCACCTTTCCAAAACACAAATTGGATATAATGTGGGTGATGAACTAACAAACACAATTTCCATTACACTGGCCACATTGGTTATAATGCGATTTCAATTGGGAACAAGAGAACCAATTACAATTTATTTTGGAAATTGACAAGCAGAAAAAAGCTGTCTTGGATTTAAACAGCACAGAGGAACAAAAAATCCTGTTTAGATGTAACCTCCCTGTTGTACTACCATTGTCCCTTAAAAACACAATACCTGTCGGTGGCCATTGAAACCGACAGCAAATTTTTGATACCTAAGGAACAATACAGTATTAAACTATGCATCATTCACCCATTAGTAATTTTAGCTGTTGCATAATGTGCACATGTTGTATACCAGTCAATAGATTGCTGTCAGAGACCCAGGTTCGATCCTGACTACAGGTGCTGTCAGTACAGAGATTGTAGGTTCTCCCTGTGACCGCGTGGAATTTCTTCGGGTGCTCTGGTTTCCTCCAAAACTCAGGTTTGTAGGTTAATTGGCTTTGGTGTTAATTGTCCCTAGTGTGCAGTATTGTGCTAGTGTACGGGGTGATTACAGGTCAGTGCAGACTCGGTGGGCTGAAGAGCCTATTTCCACGCTATATCTCTGAAGTCTAAAGTAAGGTCTAAAATATGTTGGTGCAAGAACCTGAAATGGATCACCACAATTAGCACAACACTCCTGGCCTTCAAGAAAATGAATCCAGTCAAAATCATTCTCTGATCTCACATTTTGGGATTTAAGAAAAACGCTTTGCTCTAGATAGATGACTACTTAACTGGAAATCTGTTGCATCTTGTCATGAATGTTCACTATCAGTTGGCCAGTGCACCATTAATGCAGAAGGGCCTTGACCTGAACCGTCACCTGGTCCTTTTATCCACAGATGCACTCTGACCCGCTAAGTTATTCCCATTTTTGTGTCGGTTTCAGTGTAAACCAGTTTCTGCAGTTCCTTCCGACACTATTAATGAAAACTGACCCACGAATGGCAAGTCACAAGGTACCGTCTGTGCCAGAAGAGTCGTTTAGATACGAGAACTGACCTAGTCGCCTTAAGGTGTCAGAAGGAACTATACATGCTGGTTTAAACTGAAGTCAGACACAAAAATCATGAGAAGGAAAAATGCTCAGATTGGGGGAATTGAGGACCAGAGGACACCGGTTCAAGGTGAAGGGGAAAAGATTTAATAGGAATCTGAGGGGTAAGATTTTCACACAAAGGGTGGTGGGTGTATGGAACAAGCTGCCAGAGGAGGTAGTTGAGGCAGGGACTATCCCAATGTTTAAGAAACAGTTAGTAGGTTTGGAGGGATATGGACCAAGCGCAGGCAAGTGGGACTAATGTAGCTGGGACATGTTGGCTGGTGTGGGCAAGTTGGGCCGAAGGGCCTGTTTTCACGCTGTATCACTCTATGACTCTATGACTAAACGGAAGATAGGCACTAAATGCTGGAGAAACTCAGCGTGACAGGCCAGTGACGTTGCTTGTCCCGCTGGGTTACTCCAACATTTTGTGTCTATTTTTAGTTGCCTTAAGATTGAAAATAGGCATTTCTGCCAGATTCTTGGCTCCTGATCACAAAGTGGTTCCATCTGCCATGATGCGAGATGCATGGACATTGGTGATGAATGATTGAGGGTCGTAAGTTGCAAAGCCCGATGACAATTCCTTTCCGGGACATTCACATGAAGCATTGTCTCTTGAAGACCGTACTAGAATGTGGCTCACACCAGGTGCACAAGTCACAGCGTGAGTTGGTTCTGGTAGAAAATGAGAACAAATGTGCTGAATTGACAAGAGCTTTCACTAATTATATAAATATTATTTTTAAGCACACCATTTTGCGATAAGTTCGCTTTTTGGTAGATTATCCTGAGTTCTGCAGTGTGCACATCTAGCAGTTAACGGTATCCATATATGGTGAGATCCATGGTGAGTAAGGTAGAATCCCTCAGAAGTTGTGCCATACCTTCGTAATATTGCTTGTATTGACCTCTGATTTGGATCAATTTTGCAGCAGTGCATGAGTGAAACCCTTTTAGATGGGATTAAGGATAAAGCCAGCTGTTTAAAATGTAGGATGTGCTATTGGCTAGAGGGGGGGAAATATGATTTGGAGACTTCAAAAGGGTGTACTGTCAATGTGAGCAATGTAAGGAAGAGTGCCTCCAGCACTCTGCAGGAAGACTGATTGTTCTGTTCACAATTGGTCTTCATCCAGATCCTGTTGGTCATATTAGTCATTAAGTCTTTACTGTAGGGATGTCAGGGATTTATTTCAGCATCAACATTTATCTGCTCTCTAAACAGAATAATAGGCATGATTGTGTTGATGTTGCATTGATGCAGATGATGCAGATGATACAATTACCTACACAAATCCTCAGTGCATTCAGCTTAAAACCTCCAGTCAATTGCGATGACTTGCAACTTCAATCTCTTCACAGATAACAACCCACTGCTGTCAGGTATTCTCTGCTGACACTACAAAGAATTCTGATGGCAGTATTCCCAGTAAGGCTAACACACAATGTTCTCAATTTAGACCTAATTTCTTCTTGTGGATTATTAACTCTTAATGAAGCACATATTTTTGTAATATACATATATATATATAATACACACACACACACACACACATATATATATATATATGTATATGATATATATATATAACATCTATATTACTAAAAGTCTGATCTTGACCACTTCCTGTTGTTCTGTATATTGATTTTAGAAAAATGCTGCCACTTACGGCTGTGATTTTTGGCCATCTTACTCCGAGTTCCCCTCCGCTGCGCAGAACGTGGATTTTTCCCATCAATTAAAAATAAAATAGTTTTTAGTGTTTAAAAAATGTTGAGATTCTCTCTCCTGAAGGCCACGCTCCTCCCGGAGGGACTATAAAACTCAGAAGTGTTTTGCCTCAGTCAATCTCTGCAAGATGGGGAGCGAAAGGGTCACGTTTCTCAGTGAGCAGTGAATAACACTGAACACATGTCTACTAAACTGGGAGTGGTTTTACTGACCTGTCAGTGCCCTTAATGTAGTTTGAAAATATAGTTTGGAAATGCAAAAGCTGTGTTGCCTTGGGTTTGGAAATGCTAAAGATGTGTTGTCTTTGGTTTGGAAATGCTAAAGCTGTGTTGCCTTTGGTTTGGAAATGCTAAAGCTGTGTTGCCTAATTATAGTTGCCTTGCCTAATTAAAGTTGCCTTGCCTAATTAAAGTTGCCTTGCCAAATTAAAGTTGCCTTGCCGAATTAAAATTACCTTGCCTAATTAAAATTGCCTTGCCTAACTAAAGTTGCCTTGCCTAATTAAAGTTGCCTTGCCTAATTAAAGTTGCCTTGCCTTCTATATAATTACAAGTCTAATCTTGACCACTTCCTGTTTGCGCTTTATATTTATTTTAGAAAAAACGCTACCACGTACGGCTGTGATTTTTTGTCATCTTACTCAGAGTTCCCCTCCGCTCATCAGGTGCCAAGGATTTTTCCCATCAATTAAAAATAAAAGAGTTATTAGTGTTTAAAAAATGTTGAGATTCTCCTGTCAATCACACCATGAAGTCCATGCCCCTTCTGGTGGGAAGGTGGGGAGGGACTATAAATCCAAGAAGTGTGGGTGTGGCTCAGTCTCTGCAAGATGAAGGAGGGAGAGGTCACGCCTCGCTGTCTTTAGTGGCCTTTCACCTTGCTTGAAATGGTAAGAAACTGCACTTGAATTTGGTGGCCTTGCACCCTGCTTGAAATGGAATGTCAAGGAATAGCTGTGAGTCAACTGCCAGCCCACAAGCCGTGAGTGAGTGAGCTGCCAGCACAACAGGCTTGAGTGGCTGAGCTGCCAGCCCAAGCATTCATTTGGCCCACATTGTCCGTACTAACCCTCTGGAAACCAGTCCCTTCAGCCCACAACACCCATACTAGCACTCTGGAAAGCACCACACCCCCCCCCCCTCCCACTGGCCACCTATATTGGAATTGGTGGACGGGTGGAATATTGCGTTGGGGGACCAGCCCTCCGGTGTGATGCTAGGACCCAACGGGTCCCACTTAGTCTAGTATATATATATACACACACACACATATACACACACATACACATATATATATATATATATATATATATATATATATATATATGATGTGTGTGATGTATATATAATATATATAAAAATATATGTGTGTGGGTTTGGTTTTATAAAAAAACTGCCATAGTTAAAAAGGCCAGAATGAGATTACTATATATATATATAGCAGAAAATATGATGTGAATTTGGTGGTGCTGTCTAAATATATTTGTCAGTTACATCCCCAATACCACTGTTCTTCTGTAAAAATTGGAAAGAGTTGACTGACATAGTTTCTTTGTCTCATATGGCTCCTTTTTGCAACCTCTTTTATACTGATTGCGATTGACACACTAAGGCCGATATATCTCCCCAAACACATACGTAAGCTGGAAGCAATGGATTTAGAATCTTAACCCAATCTTATCTTTGGCGCTGGGAGCCAATCAATACTATATCATTCAGGTTTTTGAATCTTCCACTCATCCAGGAGTGAACATCAATTTGCAACATTGTAAATGCCCCAATACCACTGCCTCAGTGTTTCAAAATGGCACAATCAAAGCAGCTTGTGTTCACTGTGGCTGACATGCAGTTTGCACTTTGATCATAAGGGCTCATATGGCGCAGTAGGGTTGCAACCTCTTTTAGCTGATTGCGATTGACACCGGAGACCCCGATTCGATCCCCAAACACATACGTAAGCTGGAAGCAATGGATTTAGAATCTTAACCCAATCTTATCTTTGGCGCTGAGATCTTCAGTTTCCTTCCACACTCTAAAGACGTCATTCAGGTTTTTGAATCTTCCACTCATCCAGGAGTGAACATCAATTTGCAACATTGTAAATGCATCAGTGTCTAAGACTGCCTCAGTGTTTCAACATGGCACAATCAAAGCAGCTCGTGGTTCACTGTGGCTGAGCGCACCCAAATGCACTTAGCCACAAGGGCTGCACGATGGCCCTCTTAAATATGCTGCCTTACAGCGCTCAACTACCCTCTGTGGCAGAGGTTCGATTCACCACTACTGTGTGCTGTCTGTATCTCGGTTTTTTAAAGGATTTGCATGTTCTCCTTAAGCAGTGACCCCCGTCCTGGGTTTTCATCGGGAGATCTTCAGTCTAGCCTGTCCAACCCCTAAGAATTTTGTAAGTTTCTATAAGTATGATTGATCTGTTTCAAAATGTCCTTCCTCAGATTTGGTATAAGTGTAAATTGTCCCTAGTGTGTGTAGGATAGTGTGAATGTGCGGGGATCGCTGGTCGGCGCGGACTCGGTGGGCCGAAGGGCCTGTTTCTGCGCTGTATCTCTAAACTAAACCAAACTCAGTTCCAAATGTCTGTCTGTTGCTGGCATGCCCGTGGGATTCAAATGTTCACCTGGAGTCTTGATAAAAAAAGTAAACATTTTCATGGTATTCTGAGAACAACAATGGAGGATCTGCAGAGCTCTGTGAAAGAAAATAAATTTTTCTCCATGACCTCATGGAAAAACAAAATATGAAGGGAAGTTTTGTCTACATGGAGGAGGTGAGTTAAATTGTAGCAGAGTTTTAACCTCAGGTAAAGAGGTTTCTGCTAAATCAAAAGCACAAGATAAAGCTTCTCCCCTCAATCCTTCATTAAGTGGGGGAAGGGAAAGATGAAACAATTTATTGAAGCACCATATGATGATGTAGAACTGGATAGGGAATAATAACCAGATAAAATCCCAATTGCAGTCCCTAAGGAAAGTTCAACGGCAAACCCCAACTTTGCAATTTCTGTTATGTGACCAATTGCTTGTTGATACTCAGCATGAATCAATGTCTTCTCATCTGCTCTTCCCACCAAATTCTTAAGTGGACCCAGATTTCAGGACTCTATTGGAAGCCAAGTTAGCAACCAAGGAGTGCACATTAGGTCAAGTAAGCAGGCCTGCTCCATGCAGTGCATTCCTTCAAAAGCAACCCAAGAAAACTTTACACAAATATAGTATTGATGTTTGCCAACACCTATGCATCAACCCGAACATATATTTGCCGTGGTGATTTATTAAAAGTCACCGTGCCAATGCCATTCAATAAATGTTTGACTGACAGGAGTTAATAGCATAATTCATAAAGTGGCACATGAGAAATAATATCACATCTAAATACAAACCTGTTGACTGCCGGGATTCTAAGCTACCAGTGAGCAGAACAATTGAAAATTGTTCTTTCAAAAATTCAGAACCTCAAAAGAGCTTTTGTGCTTGCGAAATGTTCATTTGTAATGTTCCCCTTTTTTTCCATACAGTTTGGGCTGGATTGCAGCAGATGGAATTAGGAAAAAAAAGTGCCCAGACTAATAGCTAAGACTGATGGGTAATTAACTTCTCAATGACTCATCTGTGTAACACCCTGGGTTGTTTTACAGAAGGAGCATCTGGTTCACATGTGTACAATAGTTTGCTTGCAGTGATTGACATCTGCAGTTAGCTCATAAAGAACTCTTGTTGCAGATGTATGGTTCTGCCTCTTTCCTTTGTGTTCTTTTGCAGTCATTTTCTCAGCCAGCTCCCATTCAGATGAAGGGTATAAATTGGGAATAAATGTAGATTAAAGCATGGTCTGAAGAAAAGTTCACTCTTAATTAATGAGACATTAGAAAAATGCGAAATCTGTGTGTGTGTGTGTGGCCTCAACGTGGCCATTTCTATCGTATTAAAACTGCCATTGAATAGTAAATAAAATAAATAAATAAACCTGGGATTTGTACTTTTTAATTATTTCATAAGAGTGCCTGCAGGGAACACAATTTATTGATATTTTGTAAATTAGATGGCAAGAACCAGAGACAATTTGCATTAAGGGCAGTTGTTTCATTGTCGTTCCATTTGGGAATTATTGTTTAGAAGACCATTATGCCTGTGCCAGCTCTTTGAAATAGCTATCCAATTAGTCCTTGCTTTTTCCCAATAGTACTGTAATTTTGGTTTCCCCCTTATCAAATTTCTTGCTGAAAATTATGCTTGATCTTTAGGGCAATGGGTTGTGATTGAGGCAGTTTGCAACGTAATGAAAAATCCTCAAGACCCCTCCTGTCACTGAAATTGTGATGGACTGTAAAATAAACAAAATACTGCGGTCAATTTCAAAAGGAATGGGATCAGTCAGTGATGTGAAATTCGTATCAAACCTCGGATAAATCACTCTTGGAGAATGGAGAAAAATGTCTAGTTTCCACATGGTAGACGATTATAGAGACACTGGAGAAGATCCCAGGAAAATGGGCCAATGTAAAATCAGAAGTTAAAACTGGCAGAGAAGGTTGATCAGGCTGAGTCTTTTTGCCAGAAATGAGAAGACTGAATGGTGATCTGAGTATAGTCATGGTATAAAAATACAGTCGTACAGCTAGGAAGCTGGTCCTTCGGCCCAATTCATCCATGCCGACCAAGAGGCCACATTTGCCCGAATTTGGCCCAATCCCTTTACAGCTTTCCTATCCGTGTACTTATCTTTTCAATAGTGTTATTGTACCTGCTTCAATTACCTCCTCTGGCAACTCATTCCATATGCCCATCATCCTCTGAATGAAAAACATGCCCCTCTTTCTTTTAAATCTTTCCCCTCTCACCTTCAACCTATGTTCTCTGGTTCCTGATGTTCTTACCCTGGTCTTTTTTTTTTTTTTTTTCTTCGAGTCGGTTGCAATCTCAGATGTCGTTCTGCCAGTATCTGGCGCAGGTCACAGCTGGTTGGGTCGGGTCGGTTCAGCCAGGTCCTGGGGGCTGCACTGGGGGGCATCGTCACACTCCAGTAGGTGGGACATTGTCTGTACTGCTCCACAGCTGCATGTGTCTTCTGCCTGGTAGTTCCATGCTTTCATAAGTGCTTTGCACCTCCCCTGCTCCACTCGTAATCTGTTGAGGGTCTTCCAGGTTGGCCATGGGAGGTCGTGCCCGCTGGCGAGGCATTCAGTCGGAGTGATTCCTCTCTCCATAGTCTTACCCTGGTTATAAGACTCTATGTTTGGCAGATGCAGTATAATGTGGATAAATGTGAGGTTATCCATTTTGGTGGCAAAAACAGGAAAGCAGACTATTATCTAAATGGTGGCCGATTGGGAAAGGGGGAGATGCAGCGAGACCTGGGTGTCATGGTACACCAGTCATTGAAGGTAGGCATGCAGGTGCAGCAGGCAGTGAAGAAAGCGAATGGTATGTTAGCTTTCATAGCAAAAGGATTTGAGTGTAGGAGCAGGGAGGTTCTACTGCAGTTGTACAGGGTCTTGGTGAGACCACACCTGGAGTATTGCGTACAGTTTTGGTCTCCAAATCTGAGGAAGGACATTCTTGCCATAGAGGGAGTGCAGAGAAGGTTCAACAGACTGATTCCTGGGATGTCAGGACTGTCTTATGAAGAAAGACTGGATAGACTTGGTTTATACTCTAGAATTTAGGAGATTGAGAGGGGATCTTATAGAAACTTACAAAATTCTTAAGGGGTTGGACAGGCTAGATGCAGGAAGATCGCTCCCGATGTTGGGGAAGTCCAGGACAAGGGGTCACAGCTTAAGGATAAGGGGGAAATCCTTTAAAACCGAGATGAGAAGAACTTTTTTCACACAGAGAGTGGTGAATCTCTGGAACTCTCTGCCGCAGAGGGTAGTCGAGGCCAGTTCATTGGCTATATTTAAGAGGGAGTTAGATGTGGCCCTTGTGGCTAAGGGGATCAGAGGGTATGGAGAGAAGGCAGGTACGGGATACTTAGTTGGATGATCAGCCATGATCATATTGAATGGTGCAGGCTCGAAGGGCCGAATGGCCTACTCCTGCACCTAATTTCTATGTTTCTATGCATTCACCCTATCGATTACCCTTCTTCTTCTTCTTCTACTTGGAGTGGAAGATTGCAACCTTCACCTGTTTCGACAAATGCAATCAACCCAGCGTGCACAATCAAATAAGATCAAATAGAACAAGTTGTCCTACAACTTTAGGCTGTGCACGCCATACGCAAGAAGAAGAAGAAGACCGTCATTCCCCTGAAAGAGCTTGGCATGGTTTCATAGTATTGGCAAAGAGATGTGTTTTACTTGCTGGAAGACCTGATATAGAGGCCATAAATATACAATGGCCACTAAAATTCAGTATAGTTGTCAGAAGTTGCATCTACAATATATCCCAGAGGGTTGCTCAAAAGTGAAACCCTTTACAATAATATAGATGCATGTAAGAGGAGGTTGTATAAATGTAGAAACAAGGAATTGAAGATGCTGGTTTACACAAAAGGTTTGTATAAACGGATGTAGAAAAAAAAATAATTTGATGGACAATAGACAATAGGTGCAGCAGTAGGCCATTCGGCCCTTCGAGCCAGCATTGTCATTCAATGTGATCATGGCTGATCAGCCACAATCAGTAGCCCGTTCCTGCCTTCTCTCCATATCCCCTGACTCCGATATCTTTAACTCTATCTAACTCTCTCTTGAAAGCATTCAGAGAACCAGCCTCCACCGCCCTCTGAGGCAGAGAATTCCACACACGCACAACTCTTTGTGTGAAAAAGTTTTTCCTCATCTCTGTTCTAAATGGCCTACCACTTATTCTTAAACTATGCCCCCTGGTTCTGGACTCCCCCAACATTGGGAACATGTTTTCTGCCTCTAGCGTTTCCAAACTCTTAATAATCGTATATGTTACAATAAGATTCCCTCTCATCCTTCTAAATTCCAGAGTATACAAGCCGAGCCGCTCCATTCTATCAATATATGACAGTCCCGCCATCCCGGGAATTAACCTCGAAAACCTACGCTGCACTCCCTCAATAGCAAGAATGTCCTTCCTCAGGTTTGGAGACCAAAACTGCACACAATACTCCAGGGTCTCACTAGGGCCCTGTACAACTGCAGGAGGATCTCTTTGCTCCTATACTCACATCTTCTTGTTATGAAGGCCAACATGCCATTCGCTTTCTTCACTGCTTGCTGTACCTGCATGCTTACTTTCAGTGACTGATGAAAAAGGACCCCCCAGATCCCGTTGTACTTCTCCTTTTCCCAACTTGACACCATTTAGATAATAATGGAGTCGGATGAATATGTAATAGCAGAGACTCATATAAACCATAGAAGTTCAGCATCCTCTGTTAACCGGTGCTGGCTTGATGGGCCGAATGGCCTCCTCCTGCACCTATTTTCCATGTTTCTCTAACCAAAATGCATATCTTAGTGTTGTATTTACGATGTACAGTTCTTTTGCCAGGTATATTAAATCTGGATTGGAGAACTGTTTGAGTATAAAGTGAGTACTGAGTATTAAGACCTGCTGACCCACTCCAAATCTGAATATTTCAAAAGGAATACACACCCTACTTAAACCCGACACACAAGGTAGGTCCCTTTGGGCTACTGCCGAGTACCCAGGTTCTATACTGGTTAACAAATCACCTGCACCTGGAAAAAGCTTTACTTCTCCATCAAAATTGTCTATGATTTTGAATAGCCCTGTCAATGTTCCTCTTAACCTCATCTGCTCCACAGAATAAAACGCTAGCATTACTAGTTTCTGTACATCTGTTATAAAACAAAGGATCTCGTTTGATTTTTAAACCCCCTTGAATTTACTCTGCATTACTATATCTATGCATTGTGTAGCTAACCATATAGATTCGGAAGTTGCAGCCTTATTTAATAAACTGTTCTGCTTTCAATAATCATAGCTGGACGGTGATGGTGGAACCCTCCATTCACCTCAGCACAGATAGACACTAAAAGCTGGAGTAACTCAGAAGGGTCTCAACCCGAAAAGACACCTATTCCTTTCTCCAGAGATGCTGCCTGTCCCGCTGAGTTACTACAGTTTTTTGTGTCTATCTTCGGTGTCAACCAGGACCTGCAGTTCCTTCTTACAAAATAGCCTCAGCAGCCCAAGGTAGGGAGAAGGAATAGAGAGTCAAGAGTCCCAGATGCGACAATGAAATTCTCACTTGCTGCAGCACCACAGAATATGTGAATATGTAAACATACTACATAACGGAGCAGAGAAAAAAGTAAAAGTTCAATAAATAACAAATATAGTGCAAATAACAAATAATAATATAGTCTTTTGCAGATCAGAGCTCATAGCTCATTCGTTATGTTTAAGAGCCTGATGGCTGTGGGGAAGAAGCTGTTCCTGAATATGGACGTTACAGTTTTCAGGCTCCTGTACCTTCTTCCTGATGGCAGTGGTGAGATGAGTGTGTGGCCAGGATGGTGTGGGTCCTTGATGATGCTGGCTGCCTTTTTGAGGCAGCGACTGCGATAGATCCCTTCGATGGTGGGGAGGTCAAAGCCGGTGATGGACTGGGCAGTGGTCACAACTTTTTGTAGTCTTTTTCGCTCCTGGACGTTCAAGTTGCCGAACCAGGCCACGATGCAACCAGTCAGAATGCTCTCTAACCCTCTTCGACTTGCCGAATCTCCGTAATCTTCTCAGGAAGTAGAGTCGCTGATGTGCCTTCTTTGCAATTGCATCGGTGTGCTGGGTCCGGGAAAGATCTTCTGATATATGCATGCCCGTGAATTGACCCTCTCCACCATCGTCCCATTGATATAAACAGGATTGTGGGTCCTCATCCTTCCCCTACCAAAGTCCACAATCAGTTCCTTGGTCTTACTGATGTTGAGAGCAAGGTTGTTGAGCTGGCACCATTTGGTCAGTCGGTCGATCTCACTTCTATACTCTGACTCGTCCCCATCTGTGATTCGTCCAACTACAGTGCTGTCGTCAGCGAACTTGATGATGGAGTTCGCACTATGGCCGGCTACGCAGTCATGAGTATAGAGTGAGTACAGCAGGGGGCTGAACACGCAGCCTTGAGGTGCTCCCGTACATATTGTTACTGAGGATGGAGTGGTTCCTCCAATAGTATTAAGGGCCATTACCTATCGGTCCTGCTGGTTGGCCTGTGTTTAAGCATGTTATATCTGGCTTGGCTACGGAGCTTCCAGTAGTGAAACAGTCCACTGACACAAAGAGTGAAGGTTTCACAGATAGATAATGACTGAGCAAAGCACTGGAGGGAAAATGATCGCGGTGGAATCAAATTCGAGCAACAGGCTAATTCCTTCAGGGAGGTCACTTGGCCGAGGAAGAGAAACTTCCCACAGCCCAATGTGTGCTTTGCCAAGCTAGATTCAGCAAGTGATGGTTTAACTTTATACTTGTGTGCACAAGTTCCAGAAATTGACGACATCCGAGAAGTAGTTTCATACACAAAAGGAGCAGTGTCCAAAGCTCGAACACTGCTTTTTTCAGAGATTCCTACATTGATATAGAACATATGAGGTTCAGCTTCAACAACCATTGTATTCTTTACATAAGCACGCAGTTTAAATCTTAAATACTAAATGTCCTGTCCTAGGAGTAATTATTTAAAATGCTTTCAACCCAGCCATAACTGCAACGTTGGGAGATGGATTTTGAAAGTGTACTCCCTCGTCAACTTCATTGACAATAGCGTTACACTGAATTGACCCAAGAACAAGAGATAAATGTTCTCTCTCAAACAGGAACACGGTATGCTGTTGGGAGCGTAGAGGCATCCTGCAATCAACATATAATGTGGCAGCTTTTACATCTGCTCATTGCATCACCTTTGCATGTGCCACTTCCCCGGGGTCTCTCAGCGGCTCAGATAGTTGACACGTTGACTGCCTGAGCTGCACTGATCCAAGAACGGCTACCTTTGATCTCGTCTCTGGGAATCCTAAACTGATTTAGTTGATCCCAAGCAGTAGAGGAATACAAATGCTGCAGTTAGCTTCAGTGTCACAGTGCAGGAATGAAAACACTGATGAGGGTCCCTGCATTTAATTTATTAGACTTTACTTTAGGCTTTAGAGATACAGCGTCTGTCAGTCCAAGGAGTCCTAGCCGACCAGCGATCCTCATACACTAGCACCATCCTGCACACACACACACACACACGGGACAATTTACAATTTTACCAAAGCTAATTAACCTACAAACCTGCAAGTCTTCGGAATTTGGGAGGAAACCAAAGCACCCAGAGAAAATTCACACAGATCATGGGGAGAACGTGCAAACTCCATACAGACAGCACCCGTAGTCAGGATCAAACCTGGGTCTGTGGCGCTGTAAGGTAACAACTCTACCGCTGCCCCGCTGTGCTGTATTATGTACAAATGCCTGCTAACATTTGATTTGAATGTGGTTTGAATCTCAGATAAGGACGTGTTTAGCTGTAATATGATTCTCTGCTTCTTCCCACCCTCTGATAGTTCAATAGACTGTAACCTTTAAAGTCCGGGCTCCCATGCTGTATTACTGAACAATGTACTATCCATCTTCTAGTGTTTATGAGCATAATCTTAATCATAATAGCACTTTATTAGCCAAGTATGTTTTGCAACATATGAGGAATTTGATTTGCCATACAGTCATACCAAGACACAAATACAAAGACAACAAGACACAAATACATTTTAACATGAACATCCACCACAGTGACTCCTCCACATTCCTCACTGTGATGGAAGGCGAAAAAAGTTCAATCTCTTCCCTTCTTCATTCTCCCGCGATCAGGGGCCTCGAACCTTCCGTTGTCGGGGCGATCTTGGATCCCGCAACCGGCGATTTAGCCCTCCGCATCGGGGCGATCAAGCTCCCGCATTGGGGGGGATCTCAGCTCCGTCGCACCGGGCGATCGGACCCCGGGTTGGGGCTAGTCCAACCTCCTGCGACTTTGGAGCTTCCCGACATCAGTCTCTACCCGAGACTGGCAGCTCCTCGATGGTGAAATCCGCAGGGCCGCGGTTGGAGCGGCGATCCCAGGCAAGGGATGGCAGGCTCCGATGGTGAGTCCACAGCTCTGCGGTGGGGCTCAAAGGAATAGGCCGCCAGCTCCATGATGTTAGGCCGCAGTGCAACCGGAGATACGATCCAAACAAACATAGCTTCTCCGGCAAGATAAGAGATTGAAAATCGTTTCTCTCCACCCCCTCCCCCTCCCCCACCCCAACATAAAACAAACCAGGAAACATTAAGGCATTGTTTTGTAATGAGACCAATACACAGAAGTTAACAACTCATGGTCCTTTATTGAAATACACGCGGAGGTAACATTACATGATATCGTCTCCGTGGTCAGCAGCTAAACTACTAGCAAGCTTGTGTCAGTGGTCTGGTTACACTGAAGATCCGGACTGGACTATATGTGGAATGTATAACATGCATAACATATGTAGTGATCGATACACGTACGGGTAGGCTAATATAGTTAATCTACATCCTTCCTCTTAAGGAATTACGTTGTGATAAAATGTGGATATAACAGTTAAATGTTGTAATAGAAAACTAGTGTGAGAACACACATGACATGTACGTGTGGGAGACTGTATATGGCACTGAATACAACAGGCTGTAAGTAAGCAATAATGAAGAACACCAAAGGCAGTTCATACGTGATCCTGGTAGTTCGGGTTAGGCTTGCAGGTGTGACCTGCACGTGTACGGTACAGTCCTTCATGTCCTCCCTTCACTGGAGATGTGGCCTGTGGTAGAACAGGAGCAGGAGAATGAAGCAGCATCGTATGCTTGACCGGTGTAGGAGGCAAAACTGGAGACCTGGCGGAGGTCGAGGTGGCGTGGTAGTAGGCAATGCGATAGGATCAGGAGCAGCAGGCAACGGTGGGATGAGGAAGTAAGTATACTTGTGCGGTTGGTATAATATAGAGGTGGTGCTGGTTCACTCACATGTTACATCTGTCTGTTACGTCAGTAGGTGCCGCTGTCGACATTGACCTGATATGAGCGTGGTTTGGGAGCAGTCCCACATGTTACGCCTAGGCGTTCATGACCCTTTTCAGTTTGCAGATGGACACTACTTGTCCCTTGGCTAGTGGTGGAAGTAGCCTGCTCGTTTTGCCATACCATCTTTTTCGAATGTTGTAGTTTGGACTGAATTTCAGATGGTGTGCAAACTTGTGGCTCTAGCGACTGTTTTGTCTTGGGTAGTGTGGTACGAGCTTGTCTTGGCTTTGATGCTGAGCAGGTGAACCCAGCACAGGATCGCGGGAGATATTCCGCAGGTTGAGTAAGTCCAGGAGGATGTGGGACCCTGCTCTTTGGGATTGTTCCATTACTTCTTTGGCACTCCTTCCTGACAGTTTGTTCAGCCAGTTCGTTCGACTGCGGGTAATCGGGGCTGCTGGTTATATGATGAACGTCCCAACGCTTAGCAAACTCTTTGAAGTACTGGCTGGTAAATTGACTGCCGTTATCAGAAAGAAGTTGAGAAGGAGCCCCGTGGACAGAGACGTGCCGTGCCAGTTTCTGATCAAAGGTTCAAAGATTCATTTATTGTCACATACACCAATTTGTGTAGTGAAATTCGAGTTGCCATTGCAGCACATTAATAAGAATACAACATAACATAAAGACATTTAACATAAAACATAAAAACATCCCCCCTACAATGGTTCCCACTGTGAGGGAAGGCACAAAGTCCAGTCCCCATCCTCATTGTCCAACCATAGTCGGGCCTATTGAGGCCTCCGCAGTCCCCGCCACGGGGCCCGATGTTCCAGGCCGTTCTCGCCGGGTGATGGTGCTCCGGCGTCGGGAGAATCCTCTCAGCGGCTTGGGAACCCTGGAACGGCCGCTTCCCTTACCGGAGACCGCGGCTTCCGAAGCCAACAGGCTGCGCTGGATGGAGCTCCACCACTGGCGATCTCGGCGAAAGATCCCAGGCTCCCGGTGGTAAAGTCAGCGCCGCCGCCCACAGCCGGCCGCTCCACAGCTGTACTGCCGCTGTGGAGGTGGGGTTGTAGAATAAATCGATTTCAAACCATTCGGTGGTCGAGACCAGATATTGTTTGCCATGGCAATCAAAAATGTCAGTTGCTACTGTGGACCATGATAGGTCAGGAACCGGGTGTGAGAGAAGCGGCTGTTTCGGTTGGTGTGGGGCCAAACTGTTGCACATTGCACAGGACTCCAATGTCCCACACATATAATCAGTCATTCTAGGCCAGAAGGACATACTTTTTTCTCTCCGAATGGTCGCCTCTGTGCCTGGGTGTCCCCTATGGACGGCATTAAAGTATTTGTCATGAAGGGAGGCGGGAATCACAGCTTTGTGGCCCTTGACAACAATACCATCTTGTAGTACCAGTTCGACACAAACGGAGTAAAAGGGATGGATTGGAAGTGGTACTCTGGCCACTTGCGCTGGATGAAAGAGGAGAGTACTCGTAAAGTATCATCAGCAGCTCTCTGGGCTGCTAGATCGTCCAGACATGAAGAAGGAATATAGGAAATCATTATGACAACGATCGTTGTCTGTTAACTGTTTCTCTCAGTTCTTTCGTGGAGTCCGCGACACAGTGTCAGCCAGATGCATGTCTTTGCCACGTTTGTAAATCAGAGTAATGCCATACCTCTGTAGTTGTAACATCATTCGTTGAAGGCAAGCAGGAGCAGCGTGTATCGGTTTATTCAGAATGCTGATTAGTGGTTAGAAACATCGAAACATAGAAATTAGGTGCATGAGTAGGCCATTCGGCCCTTCGAGCCTGCACCGCCATTCAATATGATCATGGCTGATCATCCAGCTCAGTATCCCGTACCTGCCTTCTCGCCATACCCTCTGATCCCCTTAGCCACAAGGGCCACATCTAACTCCCTCTAAATATAGCCAATGAACTGGCCTCGACTACCCTCTGTGGCAGAGAGTTCCAGAGATTCACCACTCTCTGTGTGAAAAAAGTTCTTCTCATCTCGGTTTTAAAGGATTTCCCCCTTATTCTTAAGCTGTGACCCCTTGTCCTGGACTTCCCCAACATCGGGAACAATCTTCCTGCATCCAGCCTGTCCAACCCCTTAAGAATTTTGTAAGTTTCTATAAGAGGTTGATTGATCTGTTTCAATTGTGACTGCCTTCTCAAAGATAAAGCCATTACATTTCTTGCAGGTGAAGACTACAGGTAGTAGCTCCTTTTCAGTCTGAGCATAGTGTTGTTCTGTGTCGGTCATAGTGCGAGAAGCATAGGCAACAGGCCTGTTACCATTACCATTGTTTTGGAGGCAGGCGGCTCCTAAACCATACTGGGAGACATCCATCGCAAGTCAGTGTGACCGGCAGCTTGACGTCAAAGTAAGCAAGGGTGGGGGCACAAGACATCTGTTGTTTAAGAGTGTCAAACGCCCCCTGCTGTTGCTCATGCCTGGCCCATACAGTATCTTTGTGAGTTAGCTGGCGTAGTTCACTGAAATCCGGAATGAACTTCAGTAGTTTACCATTCCATGGAATCTCTGCAGGCTGGTTACGTCTGTGGGTTCCGGCAGTTCGTTGATTGCAATAGTCTTTGATGGATCTGGTTTGAGACCATCACTGGTGAATACATGACCCACGTAGTTCACCTCACTCACCCGGAACTTGCATTTTAGGGGGTTAAACTAGAGATTAATTTCCTTGGCGTGGTCTAGAACCCTCTTTAAGTTTGCGTTGTGTTCTTGGATATCTTGTTCAGTGATCAGAATGTCGTCGACAATGATAGAACATGGGTAACCAGCAAATAGCTGTTCCATGGTGCGCTGAAATACTTCACTTGCCGAGTTGATGCCGAACGGCATGCGTAGGAATCTGTAACGCCCAAAGGGGTTAGCTTGGATGAGTTGTAATCCAAAGGAATCTGCCAGAATGAATTATTTGCATCTAGAACTGAGAATACTGTTACCTTGCCCAAATGTTCTGCAACTTCTTCAACTGTGTGCATGGGACAGTATGGTCATTTAATAGCAGTGTTTAAATCTTTAGGATTGATGCTTCTGAGAGCATCTACCTAGAGAGCCTAGAATTAAAGTGATAGGGAAAAGATTCTAAGTGGACATGAGCTGCCAGAGAGAACTGTAGAGGAGGTTACATTTACAATGTCTAAAAGATATTTAACAGGTACATGCATAGGAAAGGTTGAAAGGGAAATGAGCCAAACCAGGCAATGGGATTGCCTCAGATAGAAATCGTGGTTGGCATGAACAAGTTGGGCCAGAGGGTCTATTTCCATGCTATATAATGCTGTTTCTATAACTCTCTAGGAACGTAGATGAATTTATCGAGAGAAAAAGTCTTCATATTGTTAAATATGCAATATTTGATGAAAAACAAAATCTGTAATGCCTGGGGAACATACATTGAAGGGTATTACGACATAAGCAGCTGAAAACCATGGAAAAATTGGGGTAAAATAGTGGTCAAAAACTAACGAGAGCATTGTACATTTCGTACTTGGTTAGGACGGGTTTAGAGGGATATGGGCCAAACGCAGGCAAACGGGGCTGGTGTAGATGGGATATGTTAGTTGATGTGGGCTAGTTGGGCCGAAGGGCTGTTTTCACGCCTTCTGACATTATCAATTTAGTTTTCTTTTATTTGAGACTTAAATTGACCTTTGTTTCTTTTCTATTAACTAAAATAGATTTAACCATATAACCATATAACCTTGCTTCTACATATTCTACATATTTGCTTCTTCTTCTTAGGTTCAGGCCCAAAACATCATCTGTCCATCCCCTGCACGGATGCTGCCGGAGCCACTGAGTTCCTCCAGCACATTGTGTTTGCTCACATCTTCCTCCCATTGAGTACCTGTGCTTTATTTGCAATATAGTCATACAGTACGGAAACTGGCCCTTCAGCCCAACTTGCCCATGTCGCCCAAGATGCTCCATCTATGCTAGTTCCACCGGCCTGTTTGGTCCATATCACTCTAAACTTTCCCTGTCCATGTACCTGTCCAAATGTCTCTTAAATGTTGTTGTAGTTCCTGCCTCAACTGCCTCCCCTGGAAGCTCGTTCCATTTACCCATCAACCTACAGAGAGTACAGAGGAGATTTACTAGAATGTTGCCTGGGTTTCAACAACTAAGTTACAGAGATAGGTTGAATAAGTTAGGTCTTTATTCTCTGGAGCGCAGAAGGTTAAGGGGGGACTTGATAGAGGTCTTGAAAATGATGAGAGGGATAGACAGAGTTGATGTGGACAAGCTTTTCCCACTGAGAATAGGGAAGATTCAAACAAGAGGACATGACTTGAGAATTAAGGGACAGAAGTTTAGGGGTAAAATGAGGGGGAACTTCTTTACTCAGAGAGTGGTAGCGGTGTGGAATGAGCTTCCAGTGGAAGTGGTGGAGGCAGGTTCGTTGGTATAATTTAAAAATAAATTGGATAGGCATATGGATGAGAAGGGAATGGAGGGTTATGGTATGAGTGGAGGCAGGTGGGACTAAGGGGAAAAAAAGTTGTTCAGCACGGACTTGTAGGGCCGAGATGGCCTGTTTCCGTGCTGTAATTGTTATATGGTTATATGGTTAACTTCTGTGTAAAAAAAGTTACCATCAGGATCCTATTAAATCTTTCCCTTCTCACCTTAAAACCAATGCCACCTGGTTCTTGATTGCTGTACACTGAGTGAAAAATTCTGTGCATTCACCCGTATCCCCCTCATGGTCTTATACACCTCTATAGGTTCACCCGGCCTCCTGCAACTCCAAGGAATAAAGTCCTAGCCTGCCCTATTGTTCTGGCTTTCATGTCCTGCCAACATCCTCATGGATCTGGCGAGTTCTCTTACTCTGTGCACTTACCACTTTAATTGGGTTTGGCGAGAAGGAACACTTGTTTAATTTAAGGGACAGGATGATCTGTGAGGTTGTAGAGAGATTAATGAAATCGATCTTACAGGGTAAAGCTTAGTAAATTTTTTTGGTTTGTCTGAAGGCAAATCATTTAATATATATGGGTGACCCAAAACATCACCCATTCCTTCTCTCCAGAGTTGCTGCCTGTCCCACTGAGTTACTCCAGCATTTTGTGTCTACCTTTGATTTAAACCAGCATCCGCAGTACTTTCCTACATACATAATATGTATGTTGTGCTCTGTGGATCTCGTAGTTTAGTTTATTGTCCCATGTACAGAGGTTTTTTATGGTGTGCTATCTAGTCAGCCGAAAGACTATACATGATTACAACAAGCCGCCTACAGTGTACAGATACAGGATTTAACGGTTTTGTGATTTACCCTTTCCAAATATCTGTGTTATTCTGAAGAAAGAGACGAGAGTCAGGAGACTCAAGAGGATTTTATTGTGATATATACAGAAACGGAACAATGAAATTCTTACTGTCTGCAACAATAGGTTTATCGGCAAACTACTCAATAGATAATATATAAACAATAATTTTAAAAATCGATAAATTAAAAAAACTCATGCATAAACAAAAGACATCCTTGTGCATCCAAAGCAGCTCTTAGTTTAATTTAGAGATACAGCATGGAAACTGGCCTTTCAGCCTACTGAGTCTGTGCCGACCAGCGATCCCCACACATTAACACTATCCTGCTCACACTAGGGACAATTTACAATTTTACCAAGCCAATTAACCTACATACCTATACGTGTGGGAGATCCTGGAGAAAACCCACGCAGGTCATGGGGAGAACATACAAAAGTCTATACAGAGAAGCACCCGGAGTCAGAATTGAACCGGGGTCTCTGGCACAGTAAGGCAGCATCTCTACCGCCACACCACCATGCCGCCCAGTTCAGAATTTATTTGGAGTTTGTAGTGTGCAATAATCTGATGGTCATTGCGAAGAAACTGTTCCTGAACCTGGACATTACAGATCTACAGATCTTCTGATGAATGCCTGCGCAGGAATTTGAAGTTGTTGACTCTCCATCACTGTTTTGTTAATCAATATAGGTTTTTGGATCCTTGTTCTCCTTCCAAATTAAACGATTTGTTCCTTGGTTTCGCTGATGTTGAGAACAAGGTTGTTGTGTTGGCACCATTCAGTCGCACATTCTCCTCCCTATACTCTGACTCATCAGCATCTGGAGTTCGTCCAACAATGGTGGTGTTGTGGGCAAATTTAAAGATGGAGTTGGAACTGTGTCTATCTGTGCAGCCATGGGTATAGAGGGAGTAGAACAGGGGACTGAGCACACAGCCTTGAGGTGCCCCGATGCTGATACAATATAATAATTTAATGGACAAAATCTAAAGGAGACATGTGGGGCCATGGTGGGTGCACTGCACTGCACTGCCAGGGGTATTGGTGGCAATAGATAGGACAGTGACATTTAAGAGGTATTTAGATAGGCATATGAATATGCTAGGTGTAGGAAGGAACTGCAGATGCTGGTTTAAGACGAAGATAGACATAAAAAGTTGCAGTAACTGCAGGCCCGCTGAGTTACTCCAGCTTTTTGTGTCTAGATGAATATGCTATCTCCTTAGACCATGATCACACTTTGCAAGTCGCTGCATGCTGTTCCAGAAGAGGATCTTTGTAGTCTTGCACAGAGTGATTTGACTGGATAGCATGCAGAACAAGCTTTTCACTCCATCTCGGTACACATGACAATAGCAATCTAAGTTAAGTGATGTATCACGTGCTGGTAGAAATAATTGTTTGAAATTGGCATCATGCTCGATACAGGCTTCGTGGGCTGAAGGACGTATTCCTGTCTTCATAGAGTGATACAGTGAGGACAACAGGCCATCCGGCCCAACTTGCCCACACCAACCAACATGTCCCAGCTACACTTGTTCCAGCTGCCTGCGTTTGGCCCTTATCACTCTTAACTTGTCCTATCCATGTACCGGACTAAATGTTTCTTAAACATTGCGATAGTATCTGCCCCACCTACCTCATCTAGCAGTTCCTTCAAAGCATCCACCACCATTTGTGTGAAAAAGCTCCCTCTCAGGTTCATATTAGAACTTTCCCCCATCACCTTAAACCTATGTCCTCTGGTTTACCCGATCTATTCCTCTCATGATTATGTACACCTCTATAAGATTGCCCCTTATTCTCCTGTGCTCCAAAGAATAGAGTTGCAGTCTGCTCAACCTCTCCCTATAGCTCAGGACCTGGTGTCCTGGCAACATCCTCACAAATCTTCTCTGCTGTGCAATATTCTATTAGAATAATTTAATTAGGATTTTTTTTGTAAAAGCCAATATAAATGCTGTAGAATGAAATCTGGTCTCTGAAGCGTGTGGTAAACATTCAAGCCATGGATATCGTGCCTAAGAGTAATATGATTGTGGGAGCAACGGGTTATAAAGAGAGATTGAAAACAGCCTGAAATGTCACGGCTCACAAAGATTGTCACATAAATATATAGAACTAGACTAAGTGGGACCCGTTGGGTCCCATGTTCACACGGGAGGGCTGGTCCCCCGACGCAATATTCCACCTCTCCACCATTTCCAATATTGGCGGCCAGTGGGAGGGAGGGGGGGCTTTCTGGAGCGCTAGTATGGGTGTTGTGGGCTGAAGGGACTGGTTTCCTGAGGGCTAGTATGGACATTGTGGGCAGAATGGATTCTTGGGCTGGCAGCTCAGTCACTCAAGCCTGGCGTGCTGGCAGCTCACTCCCCTGGTGGGCTGGCAGTTGCCTCGGGCTATTCCTTGAAATTCTATATCAAGCAGGATGCAGGACCACCAAATTCAAGTGCAGTTTCATAGCATTTCAAGCAGGGTGCAAGGCCACTAAAGACAGCGAGTCGTGACCTCTCCCTTCTCCATCTTGCAGAGACTGAGCCATGCCCACAATTCTGAGTTTTATAGTCCCTGTCCCTCCCACTAGAAGGGGCATGGCCTTCATGGCGTGATTGACAGGAGAGAGAATCTCAACCTTTTTTAAACACTAATAACTCTTTTATTTTTAATCGATGGAAAAAATCCTCGCCACCTGATGAGCGGAGGAGGACTCTGAGTAGGATGGCCAAAAATCACAGTTGTACGTGGTACCGTTATTTCTAAAATCAATATAAAGCACAAACAGGAAGTGGTCAAGATTAGACTTTTAATTATGTAGAAGGCAAGGCAACTTTAATTAGGCAACACAGCTTTAGCATTTCCAAACCAAAGGCAACACAGCTTCAGCATTTCCAAACCAAAGGCAACACAGATTTAGCATTTCCAAACCAAAGGCAACACAGCTTGAGCATTTCCAAACTATATTTTCAAACCGCATTAAAGGCACTGACAGGTCAGTAAAACCACTCACAGTTTAGTATTATTCACAGGTCAGACTGAGAGATGTGACCCTCTTGCTCCCCCATCTTGCAGAGACTGACTGAGGCACTCAATACTTCCGGGTTTTATAGTCACTCCGTAAGGGGCGTGGCCTTCAGGAGAGAGAATCTCAACATTTTTTAAACACTAATAACTCTTTTATTTTTAATCGATGGGGAAAATCCTCTTGTCCTGCGCAGCGGTGGACTCGGAGTAAGATGGCCAAAAATCACAGCCGTAAGTGGCAGCGTAGTTTTCCAAAATCAATATACAGAACAACAGGAAGTGGTCAAGATCAGACTTTTAGTAATATAAATTTCAAATTAAACAGCCGGTGATTCCAAGTTGGTAAAGGTAAATTTGGAACTGTTATCAAAAAAATCTTTGTACATAAATAATTAAATCCCAGGTGGTGAGAGCAGGATAAAAAAAAAATCTGGAATATTATAAGGATATGAGCACTATGAGCAGCCTCAGACATGCTGAGTTCACCTTCACTGCACCTGCTGTCTGGTGTACTTACTTGTGGTCTATTAATGTTGGGGTTTTTTGTGTAAGTAATAATAGTTTTAACCATGTTTCTTTTTAATAACAGGGGTTTGTAGTTATGAAACTGATTTTTTTCCTAAGTGACAGCCTTCAAGGTTATGAAAAAAGTTATGACGAGGCAAATAGTGAAAGCCTTAATGATCATAATAGTGGGGGGATTTAATTTAATCCCAAATTAAATGTAATGAAAGTTTTCACAGGGCATTATGGAATTTAATAAGCTCTTTCAGAAAGTCCTTGAAAATGTATTCTATAATGACGATTATGAATGATAGCAGGGAGAAAGCAGAAAAGATGCTTCTTAAAGTAAAACTTTGCCACTGATTTTCTGGATTGCATTACTGTAGAATTCAATGATTCTGGGATATTTTCAAATGGGGAAAATAATAAATGCACCTTAATTCCGAGTGGTTTCTGCAGCATTCCCTCCGACTGCTTGTATGACTTTTCGTAGACTTATTTCAAGATCAAAACACAAAGCGTGGAGTAACTCAACAAGTCAGGCATATATCTGGTGGGAATTATTTGGTGACAGTCAAAATGAGAAATCTTTCGAGTGGAACCTGCTGAATTACTCCAGCACCTTGTTTTTTGCTCAAGATTCCAGCACCTGCAGTTCTTTGTTTCTTAATTATTTCAAGACCTTTTTTGAAAATACAGTAGATGAGCTGAATCCTTTCCATACTCCAGATCCAGATTCTCCCGTTGGACCATATCCTCCAGCAGTGTTGTGGACGCAGTATTCCAGTGGTTCGGCATGGGTCTGCGTGGCCCAGGGACTTTTTTGAACGTCTGTGGCCGGTTACATTCCCAGAATAGCTTGAGAGCCAGAACATAGGAGATAAGCAGCTGAAGGCAAGGCTGCCAGTGACAACTCTTCAAAGTGAGAGAATGCCGTAAGAGGTCATATAGAGTTTTTGCAGAGGAAGGAAGGAATGAATGGGGAAGAAAGGATTTGTAGTACTGGACGAGGTGTTAAGAAAGAAAGGAATGAAGTCATACAAGAATAAAGCAGTACAGGAACAGGCCCTTCAGCCGAACACGATGCCAAGTTAATCTCCTCTGCCTGCATGTGATATGGAACAAATTGGAAAAAATAGGAATAGGTTGAGGACATTTTTTTTCACCCAGAGAGTTGTGAATCTGTGAAAATCCACAGAATACAGTGGAGGCTACAGAATACAGTGGAGGCTACAGAATACAGTGGAGGCTAATTCACTGGATGGTTTCAAGAGAGTTAGATTTAGCTCTTGGGGCTATATGAATCAAGGGATATGGGGAATAAACTCCTGACCTGCTGTGTGTTTCCAGCATTTTCTGCTGTTACATTATTTCTTCTCATCTTTCTGAAACATTCTGCGACTTTTGACATGGAAATGAATGCCACATTACCCGAGCAGTTGGTTTATTTTAGGATACAGTGGGATTGTCTCCTTGGTTCCCCTTTGCCGGTAGCTAGAGTGCCCCAACAGTGATGTCTCTTTCCACCCAACACCATGATGCCTTGATGGAGCAAGCACTATCCATGGTGCAACTAACAACATCATGAAATCAACTTATATAAGTCTAGTTTACTTTAGAGATATAGCGCGGAAACAGGCCCTTCGGCCCACCGAGTCTGCACCGACCAGCGATCCACGCACATTAACACTATCCTACACACACAAGGGACAATTTACATTTACACCAAGTCAATTAGCCTACAAACCTGTACATCTTTGGAGTGTGGGATGAAATTGAAGATCTCGGAGAAAACCCACGCAGGTTACAGGGAGAAGGTACAAATTCCATACAGACAGCACCCGTAGTCAGGATCGATCCTGGGTCTCTGGTGCTGCAAGGCAGTAGCTCTATCGTTACGCCACCGTTCTTATCATAAGTTATAGGAGCAGAATTAGGCCATTCAGCTCATCGTCTACTCCGCCATTCAATCATGGCTGACCTATCTTTCCCTCTCAAGCCCATTCTCCTGCCTTCTCTCCATAACCCCTTGCACTCTTACAAATCCAAATATCTATCAATCTCCACCTTAAAAATATCTTTTGACTTGGCCTCCACACGCTTCTGTGGCAATGAATTCCACAGATTCACCACCCTATGACATGTTGATATCATTACCCTATTATGTGGAAATCTGCAATAAAAGCAGAAAATGCTTGGAACATTCAGTTGGTCAGGCAGGTTAGGGAAACAGAGCCATGGTTCAGGTTGAAGACTCTGTCAGAATTGTCTTTGTATATTCTGTGTATACGATCAGCCAAGATCACAATGAATGGCAGTGCTGGCTTGAAGGGCAAAATGGCCTCCTCCTGCACCTATATTCTATGTTTCTATTACCTTGCTCGGTCTTCGATATGTAGGAATTCTCTGCAATTTAATAAATGGGAGAACGAAGCATCATCTTTAGTCCGATCACAAATTCCATTAGTTTATCACAAAATATAAACCCCCTCCATGACTATTTTGTCAATCTACAAGTCATAATCTAATGCAATATACAGTGCCCTCCATAATGTTTGTGACAAAGACCCATCATTTATTTATTTGTCACTGTACTCCACAATTTGAGATTTGCAATTGGAAAAAAATCACATGTGGTTAAAGTGCACATTGGCAGATTTTAATAAAGGCCATTTTTATACATTTTCGTTTCACCATGTAGAAATTACAGCAGTGTTTATACATAGTCCCCCCATTTCAGGGCACCATAATGTTTGGGACACAGCAATGTCATGTAAATTAAAGTAGTCATGTTTAGTATTTTGTTGCATATCCTTTGCATGCAATGACTGCTTGAAGCCTGCGATTCATGGACATCATCAGTTGCTGGGTGTCTTCTCTGGTGATGCTCTGCCAGGCCTGTGTTGCAGCCATCTTTAGCTTATGCTTGTTTTGGGGGCTAGGCCCCTTCAGTTTTCTCTTCAGCATATAAAAGGCATGCTCAATTAATTTCTGATCGGGTGATTGACTTGGCCTCTCAAGAATTGACCATTTTTTAGCTTTGTTGCTTTAACAGTATGTTTGGGATCATCGTCTTGCTGTAGAATGAACCGCCGGCCAATGAGTTTTGAGGCATTTGTTTGAACTTGAGCAGATAGGATGTGTCTATACACTTCAGAATTCATTCTGCTACTACCATCAGCAGTTGTATCATCAATGAAGATAAGTGAGCCAGTACCTTCAGCAGCCATACATGCCCAGGGCATAACACCCCCACCACCGTGTTTCACAGATGAGGTGGTATGCTTTGGATCTTGGACAGTTCCTTCTCTCCTCCATACTTTGCTCTTGTCATCACTGATACAAGTTAATCTTCATCTCATCTGTCCACGAGACCTTTTCCAGAACTGTGGTTGCTCTTTTAAATACTTCTTGGCAAACTGTAACCCGGCCATCCTATTTTTGCGGCTAACCAGTGGTTTGCATCTTGCAGTGTAGCCTCTGTATTTCTGTTCATGAAGTCTTCTGCAGACAGTGGTCATTGACAGTGGTCACCTGAAGAGTGTTTCTGATCTGTCAGACAGGTGTTTGGGGATTTTTTTTGTTATAGAGTGAATTCTTCTGTCATCATCTGTGCAGGTCTTCTTTGGCCTGCCAGTTCCGTTGCGATTATTAAAAGCCCTTTCCCACGGTACGAGTTCATTCCAAGAGCTCTCCTGAGTTAAAAAAATCAAACAGAGAATGAACGTAGCGGGTACGTCGGAGCTCGGGGACGTCTCTTAGCGGCTCGTAACGCTAATGGCAGGCACCCGGGAAGACTAGCTAATGACGAGCGGCCATTACTGTAAATCTCCGAGTTCAAATCGGGGCAAACTCGGGAAAGCTCTTGGAAGCTCTTGTACCGTGGGACAGTGCTATTAGCTCACCAGTGCTCTCTTTCTTCTTAATGATGTTCCAAACAGTTGATTTTGGTAAGCCTGTTGTCTTTAACAGTTTTATTCATGTTTCTCAGTCTCACAATGGCTTCTTTGACTTTCATTGGCACAACTTTGGTCCTAATGTTGATAAACAGTAATAAAAGTTTCCAAAGGTGATGGAAAGATGGAGGAAAGACTAGGTGCTGAGAGCTCTCTTACACCTGCATTAAGGAGCCAAATAAACACACCTGAGCAATTACAAACACCTGTGAAGCCATGTGTCCCAAACATTATGGTGCCCTGAAATGAGGGGACTATGTATAAACACAGCTGTAATTTCCACATGGTGATTACAAAATGTATAAAAATGGCCTTTAATAAAATCTGACAATGTGCACTTTAACCACATGTGATTTTTTTTCTATTACAAGTTTCAAATTGTGGAGTACAGTGGCAAATAAATAAATGATGGGTTTTTGTCCCAAACATTATGCAGGGCACTGTATGCTCCAGGTTGTTGTTCCAACAACATGCATCAGGGTTAACCTTAAACCACCTCAACCAACCAACCTCCTACCTTAATCAAACGTAAACTAAGATTTCCACCATTCATAACCTCTGCAATTTCCTCCCCTACCCTCTGGAGTGTGGGAGGAAACTGAAGCACTCAGAGCAAAAGCCACCCGATCATAGCAAACTCTACAACATACAACAACATACTCCGTGAATGTACAAACAGCACCCGGGTCTCTGGCGCTGTAAGGCAGCAACTCTACCACTGCGCCACTGTGCAGCCCTTAAGAAAATAGGACCAGGAATACCTGGTGTACCTGGGTTTCACCTCCGCTCCTGTGTCAGCCCTCAATTCCCAAATCTTTTGAAATGTATCCACCTATTCCTTAAATACCTCCAATTATTTAGTATTCACAATCCTTCAGGCCAGAGAATTTAAGAGATGCACCCACCCTCTACAGAAGTTTTAGTTTAGAGATGCAGAATGGAAACAGGCCCTTCGGCCCACCGAGTCCATGCCGACCACCAATCTCACCAGTTCACACTAGTTCTATGTTATCCCACTTTCTCATCCACTCCCTACACATTAGGGACAATTTACAGAGCCCAATTAACCTACAAACCCCACATCTTTGCGATATGGGAGGAAACCGGAGCACCTGGAGGAAACCCATGCGGTCACAGGGAGACCGTGCAAACTCCACACAGAGAGCATCCGGCGTTGTGAGCAACAGCCCTACCAGCTGCGCCACTATATCGCCTGAAGTACCATTCTCAAGTACCCCAGTTTTTAATTTGAATTTCACTGCTCATTAATTGGTGCACGTGACAATAAACTGACCTTGAAGCCTCTTTACAAAGTGTACCTGAATTCAACAATTGTTGTCTGAGATTCCCATCAGCAATTCTGTGGATAAATAGTTGAGGCATAATTTCCCTTCCCCCTCAACCTTTTTAATATTTTAATGAACTGGAATTTGAATTGTAATTGAGTACTGATTGACACTGTCATTTCAAACTTTCATTCGAGCAAATCCTTACTTATGAGAGCTGATGAATTTGGCTGATGTTTAGTTTCATTGTATGAATGAATACATTTTCAGTAAGCTAACACTGAATGGTGACCAAAAATTGTAGCGTTGTGTTCCTTTATATATGTAAATTGTAAGGAATGTGCAGACACATACTATATGACTGTTTGTACTGGACTGATCATCTTAAAGTTTATTCTTTGCATTTTAGTCAAAGGCAAAAATACAGTTTAGGGCTCAATTCTAAAGAAACTTCTTAACTTGTGATGTTTTCATTTTGTTTTCACCATTGCTTGTTTAGTGTTACAATCTGTATTTGGTTATGATGTTGAGCATATGTACAAAGAGCCCCCAGCAGCAAAAGTAAGATAGCCTGAATAAGGCTCTCTTCTTGACGGGTATTAACACCATTATGATACTGTTTTTTTGGAACTCACAATCCAAAGATTATATCTTCACTACATGCATTTTCCAAACAGTAGACCAATTAGAGCTGAGGTCATGTTTTTCATTTAATTTCCAAATGGAACAACAAACTGTAGTTTTTTAAATCCAAGCACACAGTGCTGGCAGAACTCAGTGAGCCAGGAAGCATCTGGCGAGGGAATAGACAGCCCACTTTATGGGTCAGGAGGATCATCCTCACCAAGTCAAATATTGTTGTGCAAATAAATTTAAATATTATATATTTTTATATTCTAGTTTAGTGCAGAGATGGACCATGGAATTGACCATCGATCTACCTTGATGCACACACTAGTTCTATTCACTCCCTACACGAGGGACAATTTACAGAAGCCAATTCATAGAAACATAGAAAATAGGCAGGTACAGGATACTGAGTTGGATGATCAGCCATGATGACATTGAATGGCGGTGCAGGCACGAAGGGCCAAATGGCCTACCCCTGCACCTATTTTCTATGTTTCTATCATATTGAATGGCGGTGCTGGCTCTAAGGGCCGAATGGCCGACTCTTGCACCTATTTTCTATGAATGGTGGAAATGGTCTCGTTGCACCTCCACTTTTCCTAATCTGACACCATTCAGGTAATAATCTGCCTGTTCTTGCCACCAAAGTGGATAACCTCACATTTATCCACATTATACCGCATCTGCCATGCATCTGCCCACTCACCCAACCTGTCTAAGTCACCCTGCAGCCTCATAGCATCCTCTCCGCAACTCACTCTGCCACCCAGCTTTTTGTCATCCACAAATTTAGAGATTACATTTAATTCCCTTGTCTAAATATATTGTAAATAACTGGGGTCTCAGCACCGAGCCTTGTGGCACTCCACTCGTCACTGCCTGACATTCTGAAAAGGACCCGTTAATTCCATCTCTTTGCTTCCTGTCGGCCAACCAGTTCTCTATTCATGTCAATACCCTACCCCCAAATGTGCTCTAATTTTACACACTCATCTCTTGTGTGGGAGCTTGTCAAAAGCTTTTTGAAAATCCAGATACACCACATCCGCTAGCTCTCCCTTATCCATTCACCTTGTTACACCCTCAAAAAATTGAGGTAACTTTGAGGCTATGAGACGTGAATTGGCCAAGATAGACTGGCAATTGATTCTTAAAGGGTTGACGGTGGATATGCCATGGAAGGAATTTAAAGACTGCATGGATGAACTACAACAATTGTTCATCCCAGTTTGGCAAAAGAATAAAACAGGGAAGGTAGTGCATCCGTGAATAACAAGGGAAATCAGGGATAGTATCAAAACAAAAGATGCATACAAATTAGCCAGAAAAAGCAGCCTACCAGAGGACTGGGAGAAATTCAGAGTCCAGCAGAGGAGGACAAAGGGCTTAAATAGGAAAGGGAAAATAGATTATGAAAGAAAACTGG
The DNA here is from genome assembly GCF_028641065.1 of Leucoraja erinaceus. Classification (NCBI taxonomy): domain Eukaryota; kingdom Metazoa; phylum Chordata; class Chondrichthyes; order Rajiformes; family Rajidae; genus Leucoraja; species Leucoraja erinaceus. The sequence goes on along the minus strand of NC_073379.1, from coordinate 111,436,177 downwards.
CAGGAAACATAAAAACTGACTGCAAAAGTTTTTATAGATATGCGAGGAGAAAAAGATTAGTTAAAACAAATCCCTGCAGTCCCTTGCAGTCAGAAACGGGTGCATTGATCATGGGGAATAAGGACATGGCAGACCAATTGAATAACTACTTTGGTTTTGTCTTCACTAAGGAAGGCATAAAAAATCTGCCGGAAATAGCAGGGGACCGGGGGTGAAATGAGATGGAACTGAGTGAAATCCAGGTTAGCCGGGAAGTGGTGTTAGGTAAATTGAACAAATTAAAGGCTGATAAATCCCCAGGGCCAGATAGGCTGCATCCCAGAGTACTTAAGGAAGTAGCCCCATAAATAGTGGATGCATTAGTGATAATTTTTCAAAACTCTTTAGATTCTGGAGTAGTTCCTGAGGATTGGAGGGTAGCTAATGTAACCCCACTTTTTAAAAAGGGAGGGAGAGAGAAAACGGGGAATTACAGACCAGTTAGTCTAACATCGGTAGTGGGGAAAATGCTAGTCAGTTATTAAAGATGGGATAGCAGCACATTTGGAAAGTGGTGAAATCATTGGACAAAGTCAGCATGGATTTATGAAAGGTAAATCATGTCTGACGAATCTTATAGAACTTTTCGAGGATGTAACTAGTAGAGTAGATAAGGGAGAACCAGTGGATGTGTTATATCTGGACTTTCAGAAGGCTTTCGACAAGGCCCCACATAAGAGATTAGTATACAAACTTAAAGCACACGGTATTGGGGGTTCAGTATTGATGTGGGAAAAAATTAATAGGAACTTGAGTTAAGTTGGCACCATTTTTGCACAAAGGGTGGTAGGGGTATGGAACAATCTGCCAGAGGTAGTTGAGGCAAGTAGTATCACAGAGTTTATATAACATTTGGACAGGTACATGGATAGGACAGGTTTAGAGGGATATGGGGCAAACACAGGCAGGTGGGACTGGTATAGATGGGACATGATGGTCGGTGTGGGCAGGTTGGGCCGAAGGGCCTGTTTCCATGCTCTATTGTAGCTTTTCTTCATCAGTCAAAAGCTTGCACCAAATCGCTGTGCCAGTCTACGGCACAGATGTACTTTGGGGAGCTTTTAACTGTCTCTTACTGAGAGGAGAGAAGGCAAGAGAATGGGGTTAGGAGGGAAAGATAGATCAGCCATGATTGAATGGCGGAGTAGACCTGGCGGTTAGAGTGGAGGTGGAGAAGATGTTACCACTAGTGGGGGAATTTCGGACTAGAGGTCATAGCCTCAGGATTAAAGGAAGTTCCTTTAGAAAGGAGATGAGGAGGAATTCCTTTGGTCAGAGGGTAGTGAATCTGTGGAATTCATTGCCACTGATGGCTGTGTTGACCAGGTCAATGGATATTTTGAAGGCAGAGATAGATAGATAGATTCTTGATTAGTATGGGTGTCAGGGGTTATGGGGAGACGGCAGGAGAATGGAGTTAGTAGGGAGAGATAGATCAGCCCTGATTGAACGGTGGAGTGGACTTGATGGGCCGAATGGCCTAATTCTGCTCCTCTTACTTATGACCATATGATCTCCCTGTTCCTACCCTCACTAGCGCGAGGTACTGGAAGCAACCCAGAGATAACCAGCCTAGAAGTCCTGCTTTTCAGCCTCCTGCCTAGTTCTCTATACGCACGTAGTTTGTGCCTACATGCACAACTATTTCCGGCTGCTCACCTTCCCTCGCGAGGATGTTCTGAAGTTGGTCCGAGACTTCTTGAACGCTGGCACCAGGGAGGCGACACACCATCCTCGAGTCTCGCCTGTGGCCACAGATTCTCCTGTCTGTTGCTCAGACAATGGAGTCGCCCACCACTATAGCTCTGCCTGATGTCGGTCTCGCCGGTCGAGTCTCAACGCTAGGATTCAAGTCACGGACCTGTCCGACGCTAGGACTGGAAGCGTCGTCTGCCCCGACAGCTCCCAAGAGGGAGCACCTGTTCACAAGACTTACTTCCACTGAGGTCTCCTGCGCTTGCTTCATCCCCTTTCTTTCAGCCTCCTGCCTAGTTCTCTATACCCATCGCACCTCCTGCGCTGTCGGAGTGACGACCTGCCTGTTGGCCCTGTCCAGGAAGCTTTCGTTGTCCCAGATGGACTGCAGGTCATCCAGCTGCTGCTCCGGTTCCCCAACTCAGTCCTTGAGGAGCTGCATCAGGACACAGTTCCCACAGGTGTAGGGACCAGTGACACCAGCAGTGCCCCTGACTTCCCACATCCTGCAACAAACACACTGCAATAACATTCCTGCCATCACTGCAATAAGTTAAAATATTTAAATTAAATTAAACACACAACCGATTCAAAAATCTAGCCTCCTTGCCTCAGCCTCCTCGCCGAAGACTCTTGGACCAAAGACTCCCACTTTACCTCACCAAGGGACTTCCCCTCAACAAGGCTGCTCCACCAGACCTGAACTTAATTTTATCTAATCAAATCAACTATCCACACAACTAATGAGGATGTATGTCTCGGCCAATCCACTCACTTGCTGCTGCTCTGTGACCTGCCAAGTAATGCAACAAGATGATGGCTTACTCCAGCATGGACAGTCGCTCATGTTGTTCAAAGCAGAGTTGGAAGGTGGAGGGAAGTGACAAACACCCCTCACACCTTGCTCCACTTGCCGCCTCTGCTGTGAAAGCTGTAAATCCCCCACTCTCTGCCCGGCTCTGAGATAGGCGTGCTGACGTGAAACGTTATCCAGGTGCCCCTTTCTCAGATGCTGCTTGGCAAGCGGAATTCTTTCATCACTTTTGTTTTTATTTCAATGTCCAGAATCTGCCGTTTTATTTGTTTTCCAAACCCAGTGCATGACGTTACTTGCATCCAAGTACAGCAAAGTGTTCTATTCAGTGTTCTTCAACACAATAAGTAACTTTGATCCTTGTCCACAACATGCAATCAATTATATAGCCCCAGGCTATTGGCAACATCTGGAGTATGAACACTTAACTGTAAGTTTATAGGTATATTTGCAGTGTCTATTTTGACTAAGAGCCTCAATCAGTTTGTCTCTTCTGATGTGACCCTTCATTCTTATAATGTTGTTGTTTAGCAGGCTCCCAATAGTAATAGAATTTTATCCTCCTGATATTTTATGTTGCACGGGGAACCAGATGCAACAAAATTTCGTTCAGAATTGCATTTATTGATGTATTTCTGAATGACAACAAAGTTTTTGATTGATTGATTGATTAAAATGTTATTGGTTAACAGAGAGTTTTGAACAGGAAGTTAGCAGCACGCTGCTTTCCAAAGGCCGTCCAATGGCTCCATGCTTTTTTGATGTATTCTTGAGAGTTGTATCTGAGCAGCAGTCAAGGTTTCCCTTGAGGTTGTCAGATGAAATCGTGCAAAGCCATCTTGTGATGTTGGACCGTAAGCACAGCACCTAAGAGCAGATAAGCACTGAATGTTCTGAATGAAAAACCGCCAGTTTGTTCTGAATGAAAATAAATTTACTGCGATGCACCTGGCTGGTGCATACACATCTGGCCGGTGCATACACATCTGGCCGCATCATCTGTGTTTCATTGTGATGCACACTGCCATGTACAGTGCCCTTCATAATGTTTGGGACAAAGACCCATCATTTATTTTTTTTCCTCTGTACTCCACAATTTGAGATTTGTAATAGAAAAAAACACATGTGGTTAAAGTGCACATTGTCAGATTTGAATAAAGGACATTTTTATACATTTTGGTTTCACCATGTAGAAATTACAGCAGTGTTTATAGATTCATAGAAAATAGGTGCAGGAGTAGGCCATTCAGCTCTTCGAGCCTGCACCGCCATTCAATATGATCATGGATGATCATCCAACTCAGTATCCTGTACCTGCCTTCTCTCCATACCCCCTGATCCCTTTAGCCACAAGGGCCACATTAACTCCCTCTTAAATATAGCCAATGAACTGGCCTCAACTACCTTCTGTGGCAGAGAGTTCCACAGATTCACCACTCTCTGTGTGAAAAATGCTTTTCTCATCTCGGTCCCAAAGGATTTCCCCTTTATCCTTAAACTGTGACCCCTTGTCCTGGACTTCCCTAACATCTGGAACAATCTTCCTGCATCTAGCCTGTCCAACCCCTTAAGAATTTTGTAATTTCTATAAGATCCCCCGTCAATCTTCTAAATTCTAGCGAGTACAAGCCGAGTCTATCCAGCCTTTCTTCATATGAAAGTCCTGACATTCCAGGAATCAGTCTGGTGAACCTTCTCTGTACAAGAATGTATTTCCTCAGATTAGGAGACCAAAACTGTATGCAATACTCCAGGTGTGGTCTCACCAAGACCCTGTACAACTGCAGTAGAACCTCCCTGCTCCTATACTCAAATCCTTTTGCTATGAATGCTAACATACCATTTGCTTTCACCTGACACCTGAAGAGTGTTTCCGATCTGTCAGACATGTGTTTGAGGATTTTTTTTTATTAGGGTTATAGAGAGAATTCTTCTGTCATCAACTGCGGAGGTCATCCTTGGCCTGCCAGTCCCTTTGTGATTAGTAAGCTCACCAGTGCTCTCTTTCTTCTTAATGATGTTCCAAACACTTGATTTTTGTAAGCCTAAGCTTTGGCTGATGTCTCCAACAGCAATGTATATGCTTAACCTTTATCCATTTATTATATTGTTATTATATTATTTTATAATCTAAAATAAAATTATATATATATATCCTATTATATTGTAAACAATACAAATGGGAAGAATGTTCAATATATAAATGTGTATATATATATATATATATACACACACATATATATACACACATACACGCGCATTCCTATGTACACAAGCAAACCCACAATAATAGTGCAATAATAACAATAATAGTCAATGTAGTTCAGAGCTTATTTGGAGGTTGTTGGGTTTAATAACCTGTTGGCTCCAGGGAAGGAGCAGTTCCTGAACCTGGATATTACAGTTTTCAGGCTCCTGTACCTTCTTCCCGATGGCAGGGGTGAAGTGAGCATGTGGCAAGGGTGTTGTGGGTGCTGGCTGGTAAGAGCACATGGCAGCACCTCCTGGAATTGGGGGTGTAAAATAATAGATTGATAGCAGTGGGGAAGAATTGTTCTTCAATCTGAGAATCCAGACTATCAATTTCCTGTATTTTCTTCAGGAAGGTATAAGGGAGAAAATGGATTGGTTGGGATTGAAGGGAGTGACAAGCCTGGATGTCCAGGATCAGACCCCTCTTCCATCGATGCATCCCAACCCATCTGGGAATCATCTGTTAATTCGATAGCAAATTCCATCAAATGCATCAAAAGTGGCTGATGGAGCTTTAGTGGGGCAGGTCCATCAGCAATTTACCGGCAACTGATGGTCCAGCACCTACTTCAATTGGGCTAAAATTACTAGAGCGCACTAGAAATCCCCCCCCCCCCCCCCCCAACCTCAACCTCATCGGGACTTCCATACCGATCAACAGGTTGAATTATCCCCCTGTGGTCAGGGCTCCTGAACCCGGGCCCGGCCAGAGCTGGCAGATGCGCTCCCATAGCCGACTTCTGAGGCGAACTTTGTGGGCCGATATCTGTGGCCTAGGAGGACCGGTATGGTAACATTGGACTCCTCCCGGAGGCCATGACCTCTGGTCATCCAGCAAAATGGATAATCCAGAAAGGCTCTGGAACCAAGGGGGCCGGAAATTCGAAGGTGGACCTGTACGATCATATTGCTTTGTTATGAGGGTTAAATGAATAAATAAACCATTTAGATTCCAAACACTTCCTGAGAGTAAAGGGCCTGTCCCACTTTCCCAAGTTACTCACAAGTTCTCCCGAGTTTTCCCCTTGATTCGCAGCAGCGCCTTTACTTCCTGAGGAGGCTCAAGAAAGCCCACCTGTCCCCCGAGATCCTGACCAACTTGTTCCGCTGTACCATCGAAAGCATCCTGACCACCTGCTACACGGTATGGTACAGCAGCTGCACCGTAGCGGACAGGAAGGCACTACAACGGGTGGTGAAAACCGCTCAGTACATCATCAATGCCCCGCTCCCTGCCATGGATGCCCTCCACCGAAAACGGTGTCTGAGACGGGCTGGGAAGATCATCAAAGACCCCTCCCACCCCAACCATGGACTGTTTGCCCTCCTCCCATCAGGGAGGAGTTACAGGAGCCTCAGGTCTCGTACTAGTAGGATGAGGAACAGCTTCTACAACAACACTATCACATTGCTGAACTCGGAGTCCCGCCGATAGATTTCTCCAGTCTCTCCGTCCACATTGTTTGCTTATTCTGTATTTTTATTTCTATATTGCACTATTACTACGGACTGACGCTAAACTGCATTTCGTTGTACCCATACTTGAATGAATGAATGCATGTATGAATGAATTAATAAGTTTATTGTCATTGCACAATACTGTCCAACGAAATTCCATTACATCTCCGGTTAAAAAAATATATAAACACGGCTACCATTAACACATATGTACACTTATTAATAAAATAATAAATAGGTATTTTAAAAGAATTTAAAGAATTTGGCGGCATTTCTTGGAATTACATTTTGCTTCCCCAGTGTTCTCTGTTTGAATTTAGCTCTTTTATCGCACATGGGTAGACACTTGTATTTGTGCAATGACATTAAAGTTGAATTGAATTAAATGGATTCAATCTCGGAGATGCCAGCCGTAGGTACTCGGGGCTATTTTTTTTACTCGTGGACATTTTTCAACATGCTGAAAAAACGTCCCGACTTACCTGATGCCCAGAGTTCCTACGGCTGGTATTACGAGCCGCTACGACATATCCACAGACTTCTACGGACTCGCTATGGACATTCTCCGAGTTTGGATCAAGGGGAAAACTCGGGAGAATTCGTGAGTAACTCGGGGAAAGTGGGACAGGGCCCTTTAGCAATTTTGTTTTAATAGGAACACTTTTATGCTATAATATTGTAAAGTTCTGTAACAAATATTGAACATCAATACAATTTCAACTATTTAGGAGAGGCAATTATTTGGCAATTAAAACAAAATAACTTCCCAAATTGTGATTATTTATAATTCATATTTGTTATTATTTTGCAGGACTTGTCCTGTGAGTTCAGCATTATCAACTGGTATTCATCAGGCTGAAGAAGAACAAGAAGAATCATTGTCGACTTTACCCAACACTGTTGAGCCAGATAATCTTTTTGACAAAATGTAAATTCGTTTTCTTTTATAAATGAATGATGTACACAAGGACATTAAAATAAAGTAAATGCATTACATTACAAACTAAATCTTAAAATGCAGCCATTCTGTGAGATACAATGTGGTATGCCAGACACATTTACAGAATCAGATATAGATTCTTGATTAGTACGGGTGTCAGAGGTTATGGGGAGAAGGCATGAGAATGGGGTTGGGAGGGAGAGATAGATCAGCCATGATTGAATGGTGCAGATGATGGGCCGAATGGCCTAATTCTACTCCTATCACATGATCTTATGACCTAAACCAGGCAATATTCACAAAATCACATCAATGGCGTACAACATTTGGAGGCAAGAGGCTGCAGATGCTGCAATCTGGAGCAAAAAAACAAGCTGCTGGTGGAACTCGGCAGGGCAGACAGTATCTGAAGAGGCTATAGGTGATATAGAAACATAGAAAATAGGTGAAGGAGTAGGCCATTCGGCCCCTCGAGCCTGCACCACCATTCAATATGATCATAGCGTATAACTGGTTGAGATTGTGCATTAGTCCAATTTTTGAAGTTTGAATTATACAAGGCTTTAAAAAAAAATAGATAACTTTGTCGATAATGTATATACATTGTTCTTAATACTCTGGCAAATGTAGTTACTTGCAACTCACATTATAAACTTGCTGCAGAAAATCCATGCAATTCAAGCTTTTCTATTGGGTTTGATTTTTACTTTTTTTTAATAATTTTAATTAATATAAAACATAATTTGAAATTTTATTTAATATTTTATTTAATATTAATGGACTAATATTAATGCAGTTAATATTTATGGTTTTATTGAGTATATACACATATTAATTTATTTTTAATCAATGCAATTTCTGCATATTCCCTTAATGTTGCCTCCCACAACATGCAAAAATATTTGAAAAACTACTGCAGGTTAACAGGAATGTATAGTTGAAATTGCACCCAGATTAGTTTAGTTTTGTTTTAGTTCAGATTTAGAATTAATTTAGTTTAGTTTAGAGATATAGCTTGGAGACGGGCCCTTTGGCCCACCAAACAGCGATCCCCGCATATTAACACTATCATAGAAACATAGAAAATAGGTGCAGGAGTAGGCCATTCGGCCCTTCGAGCCTGCACCGCCATTCAATATGATCATGGCTGATCATCCAACTCAGTATCCTGTACCTACCTTCTCTCCATACCCCCCGATCCCTTTAGACACAAGGGCCACATCTAACTCGCCTTGACTATCCTCTGTGGCAGAGAGTTCCAGAGATTCACCACTCTCTGTGTGAAACATGTTTTACTCATCTCGGTCCTAAAAGATTTCCCCCTTATCCTTAAACTGTGACCCCTTGTTCTGGACTTCCCCAACATCGGAAACAATCTTCCTGCATCTAGCCTGTCCAACCCCTTAAGAATTTTGTAAGTTTCTATAAGATCCCCCCTCAATCTTCTAAATTCTAGAGAGATTCAATTATAAACCAAGTCTATCTATGGTACAGCGGTAAAAGTTGGTCAGGATCTGGGGGGACAGGTGGCTTTCTTGAGCCTCCTAAGGAAGTAAAGGCGCTGCTGTGCCTTTTTTGATCAGCTTGGAGGTGTTGAGGGACCAGTCCTCCGAGATATGCACTCCGAGGAATTTATAGCTGGAGACGCGCTCACCCTCAGTCCCGTTGATATGGATGGGGGTATGACTGCCTCCCTGGTCTGCCTGAAGTCGACATAATCTCCTTCAGTCTTTTTTCATAAGACAGTCCTGACATCCCAGGAATCAGTCTGGTGAACCTTCTCTGTACTCCCTCTATGGCAAGAATGTATTTCCTCAGATTAGGAGACCAAAACTGTATGCAATACTCCAGGTGTGGTCTCACCAAGACCCTGTACAACTGCAGTACAACCTCCCTGCTCCTATACTCAAATCCTTTTGCGGTGAATACTAACATACCATTTGCCTTCTTCACTGCCTGCTGCACCTGCATGCCTACTTTTAATGACTGGTGTACCATGACACCCAGGTCTCGTTGCATCGCCCCCTTTCCTAATCGGCCACCATTCAGATAATAATCTACTTTCCTGTTTTTGCCACCAGTGGATAACCTCACATTTATCCACATTATACTGCATCTGCCAAACATTTACCCACTCACCCAGCCTATCCAAGTCACCTTGCAGCCTCCTAGCATTCTCCTCACAGCTAACACTGCCCCCCAGCTTAGTGTCATCCGCAAACTTGGAGATGTTACATTCAATTCCCTCGTCCAAATCATTAATATATATCGTAAATAGCTGGGGTCCCAGCACTGAGCCTTGCAGTACCCCACTAGTCACTGCTTGCCATTGTGAAAAGGACCCGTTTACTCGTACTCTTTGCTTCCTGTCAGCCAGCCAGTTCTCTATCCACATCAATACTGAACCCCCAATACCATGTGCTTTAAGTTTGTATACTAATCTCTTATATGGGACCTTGTCGAAAACCTTCTGAAAGTCCAGATATAACACATCCACTGGTTCTCCCTTATCCACTCTACTAGTTACATCCTCGAAAAATTCTATAAGATTCGTCAGACATGATTTACCTTTCATAAATCCATGCTGACTTTGTCCAATGATTTCACCACTTTCCAAATGTGCTGCTATCCCATCTTTAATAACTGATTCTAGCACTTTCCCCACTACCGACGTTAGACTAACTGGTCTGTAATTCCCCGTTTTCTCTCTCCCTCCCTTTTTAAAAAGTGGGGTTACATTAGCTACCCGCCAATCCTCTGGAACTACTCCAGAATCTAAAGAGTTTTGAAAAATTATCACTAATGCATCCACTATTTCTGGGGCTACTGTCTTAAGTACTCTGGGATGCAGCCTATCCAGCCCTGGGGATTTATTGGCCTTTAATCCATTCAATTTACCTAACACCACTTCCTGGCTAGCCTGGATTTCACTCAGTTCCTCCATCTCATTTGACCCCCAGTCCCCTGCTATTTCCGGCAGATTAATTATGTCTTCCTTAGTGAAGACAGAACCAAAGTAGTTATTCAATTGGTCTGCCATGTCCTTGTTCCACTTGATCAATTCACCTGTTTCTGACTACAAGGGACCTACATTTGTTTTAACTAATCTTTTTCTCTTCACATATCTATAAAAGCTTTTGCAGTCAGTTTTTATGTTCCCAATTTTCTTTCATAAGCTATTTTCCCCTTTCCTAATTAAGCCCTTTGTCCTCCTCCGCTGGACTCTGAATTTCTCCCAGTCCTCTGGTAGGCTGCTTTTTCTGGCTAATTTGTATGCTTCATCTTTTGTTTTGATACTATCCTCGATTTCCCTTGTTATCCATGGATGCACTACCTTCCCTGATTTATTTTTTGCCAAACTGGGATGAACAATTGTTGTAGTTCATCCATGCAGTCTTTAAATGCCTTCCATTGCATAGCCACCGTCAACCCATTAAGAATCAATTGCCAATCTATCTTGGCCAATTCACGTCCCATACCCTCAAAGATACCTTTCTTTAAGTTCAGAACCATTGTTTCTGACTTAACAATGTCACTCTCCATCCCAATGGAGAACTCAACCATATTATGGTCACTCTTGCCCAAGGGGGCACGTACAACAAGACTGCTAACTAACCCTTCCTCATTACTCAATACCCAATCTAGAATAGCCTGCTCTCTCGTTGCTTCCTCTACATGTTGGTTTAGATAACTATCCCGCATAAGTTACAAGAAATCCTCTTCCTCAGCACCCCTGCCAATTTGATTCACCCAATCTATATGTAGATTTACCTTTGTTGCACGCATTTCTAATTTCCTGTTTGATGCCATCCCCAACTCCACTACTACTGTTAGCTGGCCTGTACACAACTCCCACTAGAGTTTTCTGCCCCTTAGTGTTTCACAGCTCTACCCATATCGATTCCACATCCTCCAAACTAATGTCCTTCCTTTCTATTGCGTTAATCTGCTCTCTAACCAGCAACGCTACCGTTTTAGCTCCCAGCCAGGTCTCCGTGATCCCAACTACCCTCATTTTACACCCCTCTGTCTCTACGCTCACACTTTTAAGAAACCCTTTCCCTTTAACTCCATCCTCAACTATCCCATTCAACACCCCACCCCCCTTATTCAGTTTAAAGCCACCCGTGTAGCAGTGGCAAACCTGCCTGCCAGAATGCTGGTTCCCCACCTGTTAAGATGTAATCCGTCCCTTTTGTACAGTTCCCCCTTACCCCAAAACAGATCCAAGTGATCTAAGAATCTAAATCCCTGCCCCGTGCACCAGTGCCTCAGCCACACGTTCAGGTCCCGTATCTCCCTGTTCCTGCTCTCGCCAGCACGGGGAACTGGAAGCAAACCGGAGATAACAACCCTGGAGGTCCTGCTTTTCAGCATTTTTCCGAGCTCTCTGAAGTCACGCTGCAGAATATTCATCCATTTCTTTCTGACATAGTTTGTGCCGACATGCTCTACCACTTCCGGCTGTTCACCTTCGCCCTTGAGGATTTTCTGCACTCTGTCCGTGACATCCTGGATCCTGGCACCAGGAAGGCAGCACACCTTCCTCGAATCCCGTCTGTTGCCACAGAAACCCCTGTCCGTACCTCTCACAATGGAGTCTCCCACTACAATGGCGTTGCCTGACTTAGGCCTTTTTGGTTTTGGCTCAACAGCCCTATTCGCATCACAGGCCAGTCCACCGCTCACGTCTTCTGTCCCAACAGCTTCTAAGCGGATGAACCTGTTTACAAGAGGTACACCACCCGGGGGCGGTGGCATTCCATGCTTCCCTCCCTTTCTCACTGTCTCCCACCTTCTCTCTTCCAGTACCTTAGGTGTAACAATCGTACTGTAGGACTTGTCGAGGAACGACTCCGTTTCTCGTACGAACCGGAGGTCGTCCACTTGCTCCTCCAGTTCCCCAACACGGCCCTTCAGGAGCTCTACCTGGATGCACTTCTCACATTTGTAGCAGCCAGAGGCACCAGCGGTGTCCTTGACCTCCCACATACTGCAAGCATCGCACTGAATCAGCTTGCCTGACATCTCCTTCTTTCGTCTCTCCCTCTCAAGCGTATTGCGTGGTCTCCTCTCCTCAGCCTCCTCGCCGAAGACTCTCGAGCCAAAGACTCACACTTTACTCACAGGGCACTTCCCTCACTCACTGCCGCTCGCTAAGAGCCGTCCTGCTTAAATTGACTGATAAATTGCCTGATTTACCAATTTACAAACCAAATTCCTCAGTTTTCAACTGTTTTCCCTGCACTGACTCACTTCTCTCCTCCCACTTGGGCTAGAGCCAATCAGTCTTATCTCTTGCTAATCTTCTCGTGCTGTTGCTTCCAAATCTACAGCAGCTCTGAGTATCCTACACGCACTATGACCTTATTGAACGGTGAAGCAGGCCTAAGGGGTGAGTGGACCACTTTCATGGTTTTATTTTCTCACACAAGGCGAGGCTATTTGGCCCATTCACTCCATGTTGGTTGCCAGGCCTAATCCATCAATCCCATTCCCCCTATTTATTTTCCCTCAACCCATTCTGTTTCACACGCCCATTAACTCCACCATCATTCTCCTGCCACCCTACTGCGCCTGGAGCGATCTGCAAGAACCAATGAATCCACCAATCGATTTATGTTGGAGAAAGCCAGATCACCTTTGAAAGGTAAATTGGCTTAGTAAATGTAAAAATTGTTCCTAGTGTGTGTAGTGTGTGTGTTAATATGCGGGGATCGCTGGTCGGTGGGCCAAAGGGCCCGTTACCGCGCTATATCTCTAAACTACACTAAATTAACTCTGAATCTGAACTAAAACAAATCTAAACTAATATGAAAACACAACCTTAATGTATTTATAATTGTGGACCTTTTCCCTACTTTGTGCATCATGCCTTCATGCAGTACACAAGCCCTTTCAAAGTCTTAAATGACAGAAGTTCTGGTACATAATCAGTATCTCTAACTCTATGAAGCTAGCTAACATTAATTGTGTCAGAAGTTACAATTCCTAATGTTTGGAAACACACACTTATGTTGGAGGTCCTCGCAGTTGCAGATACTCTCACAATGTTTAAGAAACATTTAAACAGGTACATGGGTAGGACAGGTTTAGCGAGATAGAGGCCAAATACAGGCAGGTTGGACTGGTGTAGATGGGACATGTTGATCAGTGCGGGCAAGTTGGGTCGAAGGGCCTGGTTCCACGCTGTATAACTGTATGAGTCTGTGACTTGCCTTTTTTTCATATTGGAGTTAACACCTTCAATATAAGTAATAATCTCTAAATTAATGGATGAAAATTGTTAACTAAGCTGATCAAATATTCATTCATTGATCTTGCCATCAGTGGCCTCAAAGGTAACTGCAGCTATTTATAATATACATTAATGATTTAGATGAAGGGATTAAAAGTAACATTAGCAAATTGCAGATGACACAAAGCTGGGTGGCAGTGTGAACTGTGAGGAGGATGCTGTGAGGCTGCAGGGTGACTTGGAAAGATTGGGTGAGTGGGCAGATGCATGGCAGATGCAGTTTAATGTGGATAAATGTGAGGTTATCCACTTTGGTGGCAAGAACAGGAAGGCAGATTATTATCTGAATGGTGTCGTTAGGGAAAGGGGAGATGCAACGAGATCTGAGTGTCCTTGTACATCACTGAAAGTAAGCGTGCAGATACAGCAGACAGTGAAGAAAGCTAATGGCATGTTGGCCTTCATAACAAGAGGAGTTGAGTAAAGGAGCAAAGAGGTCCTTCTGCAGTTGTACACGGCCCTGGTGAGACCACACCTGGAGTATTGTGTGCAGTTTTGGTCTCCAATTTGAGGTAGGACATTCTTGCTATTGTGGGAGTGCAGCGTAGGTTCACAAGGTTAATTCCTGGGATGGCTGGACTGTCATATGTTGAAAGAATGGAGCGGCTTGGCTTGTATACTCTGGAATTTAGGATGAGAGGGGATCTTATTGAAACATATAAGATTATTAAGGAATTGGACACGCTAGAGGCAGGAAACATGTTCCCGATGTTGGGGGAGTGCAGAACCAGGGGACAGTTTAAGAATAAGTGGTAGGCCATTTTGAGTGGAGATGAGGAAAAACGTTTTCACCCAGAGAGTTGTGAATCTGTGGAATTCTGTGCCTCAAAGGACAGTGGAGGCCGATTCTCTGAATGCTTTCAAGAGAGAGTTAGATAGAGCTCTTAAAGATAGCGGAGTCAAGGGGTATGGGGAGAAGGCAGGAACGGGGTACTGATTGTGGATGATCAGCCATGATCATGAGAACATCCTTGTGATTGAGGCAGTGCAGCGTAGGTTCACGAGATTGACCCCTGGGATGGCGGGACTGTCATATGAGGAAAGATTGAAAAGACTAGGCTTGCATTCACTGGAAGGTACACAAAATTGTATTCACTGGAGTTTAGAAGGATGAGGGGGATCTTATAGAAACATATAAAATTATAAAAGGACTGCACAAGCTAGATGCAGGAAAAATGTTCCCAATGTTGGGCGAGTCCAACACCAGGGGCCACGGTCTTAGAATAAAGGGGAGGTTATTTAAGACCGAGGTGAGAAAAAACGTTTTCACCCAGTTGTGAATTTGTGGAATTCCCTGCCACAGAGGGCAGTGGAGGCCAAATCACTGGATGGATTTAAGAGAGCGTGAGATAGAGCTCTAGGGGCTAGTGGAGTCGAGGGATATGGGGAGAAGGCAGGCACGGGTTATTGATAGGGGACGATCAGCCATGATCACAATGAATGGCGGTGCTGGCTCGAAGGGCCGAATGGCCTCCTCCTGCACCTATTGTCTTTTGTTACAAAGTAAAGTCAATCTTTTTCTTGGTGCCAAAATACTCAAATGACCACCGACAAGGCACAGATTTGTATAAACGTGGATACATTAAGCTCCTACTGAACCTTCTTCATGTCTGCTTTTGCTGCAAGGGATTTGGCTTACCAGCAGTTTGTGTTTACTCAAGTGATTTACCCAACATCCCAACAGTAAGATATAACAATGAGAATAAATTAAAGTAATCAATGCAATTTAGAAATGAATCTTGGAACATGTCATTCTCGAGTTATATCCATTCAATTTTGATACAAACTGAAAGAACACTATGTTTGTTCACAATTAAGATGGCCATCAGCTGAATTGAGTGATGAAAATGTGAGCAACTTCGGATCTGGGACTGATGGGAATCTTTGAAGTTTTGGTTGATGGGTTTCAGAGTAGGAATGAAAATAACTGACCATACATGATCAAAAAGAACCACATATGTTGCTTGCATTGACAGCTAGAGGTGAAGAGAAAGGCACAGAAGAGAGGTTCAAGAAGACTGGTTGTATTACGAGAAAGAAACAATCTAGGATGATCCTGGAACAAGAGCAGGCAAGAGCAAAGTCCAATGTTGCTTCATGCAGTCAAGTCACATCTGGAGTTAGACACAAAATGCTGGAGTAACTCAGCGGGTCAGGCACCATCTCTGGAGAAAAAAAGTAGATGACATTTTGACATCGAGACCCTTCTCCATTCATGTTTATCTTCATTGAACTTAAAGGGGTGGGAATGAGAGCTGTACCGATGCTTGAATCAATGGTGTGAGATGATAATGGAATTAGTGTGTAGTGTATGTATAGAAGTCTCACCAACACATCGTGTCTTTACTAATAGTTTATTGATAGTTCATAAGCATTGCTGTTCTAGCTGTACGTGGTCTGTCACCGGAGCTAGAGAGAGAGAACTATGGGTGGGGAGGTTGCAATTATACATCTAATAAGGGGAGTGGTTAGTAGTGGTGAGGTCACTATGTTAAAGGTACATGCACTAGTCATCTACAGTGTATCAGGTGAAGATATGGCTGGCAGATTCATAAAGACCTCTTGATTTTTTTTCACCTATTTTTCTTTGCTAACCTTGTGTGCTCCTCTTTTCTTCTTGTGGTATTAGCTCATATTGAAGTCTCTAGCACTTTGGCCAAAGGCCATTATTTATCGTTGTGAATAGCTGAAGAGTGTGAGTAGACTGATAAACCATGTCGCCAAGTTTAATTTGTCCATAAAAATGTTTTTTTTCCCCAAAGAGGGATAAAAAGCTGGTGGGTTGATTTCAGGGTGATTACTTGAAGCAGGATCATTTAGTGAGTTTCCTCCTTGTATAGTGAGTGGTCTCCATCAAAAATCAAAGCTATATATGTGTGAGCTTAGAATGCTGAATGGATGAACTTAAATTTACTCAATATTGATATTTTCAAAATTGATTATTGTAATTTGGCAAAATATTTTCCAGAATTGAATATTAGAAATTGGTAGATTGAAGATAAATGGAAGACCCGAATGGTACAACTGATTCAACTGAAACTCACAATGATCTTAAAGGAATGGAAGGGCAAGGTACGGAGAGGATGTTTCCACCGACTGACTGGGATTAAAGGATACAGTACGGGCAGCACAGTGGCGCAGCTGTAGAGTTGCTGCCTTATAGCGCCACAGATCTGGGTTCGATCCTGACTATGGGCGCTTGTCTGTATCAAGTTTGTACGTTCTCCCCGTGACCTGCGTGATTATTCTCCTAGATCTTCGGTTTCCTCCCACACTCCAAAGATGTTTGCAGGTTAATTGGCTTGGTATAAATGTAAATTGTCCCAAGTGGGTGTAGGATAGTGTTAGTGTAGGTATGTTACAAAACCTACCTGAATCGTGGCTGAGCATCTGCCCTACCCCATATGCGCGATTTTGGCGCTGTTTAGAGGGGGCGGGTTTAAAACGCGATTTTTACTAGGCTGTTGCAATCGAAAATGTTCAGCCTAGTAAATCATTAACGGAAAAATCGCTGAAAGACCCCGTCGCAAAAGGTATTATTAGTTTTTATGGCCTTGTAAAATAGTTATAGTAGTTTAAAAATCACTCTCTAAACTCGCAACCTCTCGCAGCCCCAGGGTTTTATAAAGCAAACAATTAAAGGTATGTACCTTATTTTTACATTAAATGGGGCTTCTTAAGAACCCTGTATATAAAGTTTTCTATAGCGAATAGTTCATTTTGGGCTCTTTATATCCCGCAGTATTTTTCTGGGCACTTGAGGGCACAAATCCAGCGCAATGTGAACGTTCTAAACCAGCGCGTTCACAGGATCCCACTAGAAAGCTGATTTAAATTGTGTTTAATTTACAGCAATTGAACACTAAATTCCTTCCATTTGGCCTATAAATTGATGTAAATGAGATTTAAAAATCATGTTTTATTGTGAATTATTTGTGAATATTATTTGGACACTTGGGCTATTTAAAAATGTTAATTATTTATTAAGAAATGGATAGATGTTTAGATCTAATAATTGAAGTTTGAAATTAGCTACAATTGGGTAATTAACTAATTATATGCTTTAATTTCAGGTCATCCAAGTAAGATTATTTTATATTTGTTTCAGAATGCTTCAATCTACGATAACTGAAAATTTCATTCAGTTCTCTTAATTTTTAAGAAGGTTATGGGCTTTTGACTGCCCACGATCACAGCTTTTTTGTTATGTCCATAGAAAATCAATAGGGAACAAGATGCTAATTTCCGAGTATGAAAATGGCCATAACTTTTTTTATTACTTGAGATATGAAAGTGAATTAGGTGTCAAACTTATTGTTATGCTTTATCTGATGGGATAAATTGCAGACTTGATTTTTTAAATCTCAAAAGTTTGTAACATTGCTAGTTAGTGTATGAGGATCGCTGGCCGGTGTGGACTCGGTGGGCCGAAGGGCCTGTTTCCACGCTGTATCTCTAAACTAAAAGCTATTTAGCCCTGAGGGCTGTGGTGGTTTAATCATTGTATTTATTCAAAACAGATTGATAGATTTCTGGATGTTAAAGGAATAACAAGACGTGTGGTGATAGTGCTGGAAAATGGCAGTGGGAGAAGATCACCCATGACCTCAGTGAAGATTAGAAAGACAGATTGGCCAACTGAGACAATTGCATTTTATATCATAATCTATTGCAACATTATTTCAAAGAGAGAAGTGTTCTGACCCGAATGTGTCATCTGTCCATTTCCTCCGGAGATGCTGCCTGTCCCGTTAAGTTACTCCAGCACCCATGCCCACCTTTGGCATCTACAGTTCTTTGTTTCTACTTTTTAGTATTTTAAAAATATTTTGGACATATGCAAAGAATTCTCGTGTTTTTTTCACAACCGGATTAGGGCAGATTGAAGCTGCACTTAACTCTAAAATACAAATAACACATAACATTTAACATTTAAATACAAATAACATTTTCCAATATCAACCATTTAATGTCAAATCTATAAATTATATGCATCTGTGTTAATTTGAATTCATGTAAACTCAATAGGATCTGTCAATCTCCCAGAAAATTATATTCAATTTTTTTTGTGTGTATATCACACTTTATATTGTGATATGTTTAAGGAGGAACTGCAGATGCTGGAAGATCAAAGGTAGACAAAAATGCTGGAGAAACTCAGTGGGTGCAGCAGCATCTATGGAGCGAAGGAAATAGGTGACGTTTCGGGTCGAGACCCTTCTTCAGACTGATATGGGGTTGGGTGGGGGGCGGGAAGAAGAAAGGAAGAGGCGGAGACAGTGGGCTGTGGGAGAGCTGGGAAGGGGGAGGGGAAAGAAGGAGATGCAGGGACTATCTAAAATTGGAGAAGACAATGTTCATACCGCTGGGGTGTAAACTTCCCAAACGGAATATGAGGTGCTGTTCCTCCAATTTACGGTGGGCCTCACTCTGGCCATGGAGGAGGCCCAGGACAGAAAGGTCGGATTTGGAATGGGAGGGGGGAGTTGAAGTGCTGAGCCACCGGGAGATCAGGTTGGTTATTGCGGACCGAGCGGAGGTGTTGGGCGAAGCGATCGCCAAGCCTGCGCTTGGTCTCACCGATGTAGAGCAGCTGACACCTAGAGCAGCACATGCAATGGATGAGGTTGGAGGAGGTGCAGGTGAACCTCTGCCGCATCTGGAAAGACTGCTTGGGTCCTTGGATGGGGGAGATAAAGCGACAAGTGTAGCATTACCTGTGGTTGCAATGGAAAGTGCCAGGGGAAGGGGTGGTTTGGTTGGGAAGGGACGTATTGATCAGGGAGTTACGGAGGGAGTGGTCTCTGCGGAAAGCCGAAATGGGAGGAGATGGGAAGCTGTGGCCAGTGGTGGGATCCCATTGGAGGTGGCCAAAATGTTGGAGGATTATTTGTTGGATGTGACGGCTGGTAGGGTGGAAGGTGAGGACAAGGGGGACTCTGCCCTTGTTTGGGGGGATGGGGACTGAGAGCAGAGTTACAGGGTATAGAGACCCCTCGTCTATAGTAGAAGAGGGGAATGAGGACATCTCCGATGCCCTGGTTTGGAACACCTCATCCTGGGTGCAGATGCGGCGTAGACGGAGGAATTGGGAGTAGGGGATGGAGTCCTTGCAGGAAACAGGGTGGGAAGAAATGTAGTCCAGATAGCCATGGGAGTATTCATTGTGATATGGTCAGTATCTATAAGGAACATGGTAGCTGAAATCTATTAGTAACCCAGTTTTTCAAGAACAGTAGATTCTGCTCTTGGGCTTCATTCTGGTGGTATTCCACACATCATTGCTTTCTGTGACTAAGTAGCCTCTATCTTTTAGAATTTGTTGACAGACAAATGTTTTGTTTGTTTTGTGTTCATTCGCTAAAGAATAAAAAATTAAAAATCTGTGGACTCAGGAAAAATTATATCAGAGAGGATTTTTGCAATAAAGGTTTTATCTTCCTGTGAGAGCTTGTTTGAAATGCAAAATGTATTGCAGGGATAATAGCATCATTTGTCATGTTGAAATGACAGCAGCATTCCTTGGTGGTCTGAATGCCATGGGAATCTGCTCACCGTTTCTTGATATTTATGTTAGGAGTGTTCATCTGGAAGCAGGCACTTCTAGTGCTTTAAAGGATGTCGTCGACTTCAAGCTATGTGCCAAGATAACTGGTGCAGGGGAGATTTGTAGCAATGGAAGGAGTCGGAATAAATTAAGATTGGCAGAAAGAATTTTGTATGGAAAATGTGCACAGTTAATGTCAGCCATTCAGACCTTGGGATCACGGGTGCTTAATTATAACTCAAAGCAGGTTAGCCTATAACTCATTGATAAGACCACTTTTAGAATCCTCCATGTACAATTTGCAATGCTTACTGCAGCCATTAAACGGGCATTAATCAGTATAAGAGTGACCTGAGAGAATGCATAAGGCATTGAATGTCATGTTTTGAGAAAGAGCTGATGTGATGGGGTTTATTGACATAGAGAGGATTTAGTGGTGTCCTTGAAGATGTGTTATTTATTGAAGATGCTTTATTTAGGATAACATTTATGAACTGTTTTTGTCCAATTTGCAGCCATAGCTCGGACCAAGCAGATGTAAACTGTGTGTGTGTGTTGATACCAAGTTATACCAAGGCTTCAGTTTGAGCCATCTCCACTGCCCACCAAACCCCCACTCTCTACAGGTAGACAAAAGTGCTGGAGAAACTCAGCGGGTGCAGCAGCACCTATGGAGCGAAGGAAATAGGCAACATTTTGGGATGAAACCCTTCTGAAGAACAGTCTGAAGCAGGGTTTCGGCCCGAAACGTTGCCTATTTTCTTTCCTCCATAGATGCTGCTGCACCCGCTGAGTTTCTCCAGTACTTTTGTCTACCTTCGATTTTCCAGCATCTGCAGTTCCTTCTTAAACCCCACTCTCTACAGTTCAGTAACCATTTCCCTTCACAGATGCTGCCTGACCCGCCGAGTTCCTCTGAAGATTTATTGCATAGAATTCTGACATCTGTAGTCTCTTGTGTCCCAAGACAGTAAGGGGCCAGGTGAAGAACATAGTCACACAGTGTGGAGCCCAGTCCTTCAACACAACTTACCCACATCCAATCCAATCCAATCCAACTTTATTTGTTAAGCACTTTAAGACAACCAATGTTGACCAAAGTGCTGTACAGAAGAATAAACAAGACATCATAAACAGACAACATAACGGAACATAACATAACAGCTCACATAAAGCGCAAAAATTACATATGAAATACAACAATAAATTAAAAGACATAAAACATGAGTAAAAATAATAGCCACGAATAAAGCAATCAAAAAAGAAATTAAATCAAGTAAATAAATAAAGTCGACATCTTACTGGGTATCAAAGGCCACGGAGAAGAGATGGGTTTTAAGAAGTGATTTAAAAACAGACAGAGAAGAGGCCTGTTTAATGTGGAGAGGCAGATCGTTCCATAATTTGGGTGCCGACACAGCAGATTGGGTGCCGACACAGCAAAGGAGCTTCCACTGAGACCACATGTCCCATCTACAGTCGTCCCACTGGCCTGCGTTTGGCCAATATCCCTCGAAACCTATCCTATCCATACACCTGTCTGAATATTTCTTAAACGTTGCGATAGTACCAGCCGCAAATATCTCCTCCAGCATCTCGTTCCATACACCCAAACATAATTCCACACTGTAGGAAGGAACTGCAGATGCTGGTTTAAACTGAAGACAGGCACAAAACGCTGGAGTAACTCAGTTACTTCATGTTTCCACACTATCTGAAGTTGCACGGTGGGGCAGCGGTAGAGTTGCTGCCTTAAAGTGCCAGAGACCCAGGTTCGATCCTGACTAAGGGGTGCAGTCTGTATGCAGTTTGTATGTTCTTCCTGTGACCTGCGTGGGTTTTTCTCCGAGAAGGCCGGTTTCCTCCCACACTCCAAAGACATCCGGGTTTGTAGGTTAATTGGTTTGGTATAATTGTAAATTGTCCCTAGTGTGTGTAGGATAGTATTAGTGTACGGGGATCGCTGGTCGGCGTGGACTCGGTGGGCCGAAGGGCCTGTTTCCGTGCTGTATGTGTAAGCTAAACTAAACCAACTCTCACTGAGCAGCCACTTTGCCAACCTGATAACTTGGACAAACATTTACAAATACGTATTTGGATAAATCATTAGGATAAGACTTTGCCTTCAACCCATTCCCCACTTCCCAGATGTGCCAGCCTAACGTCTATAACTTTGCATGAACTCACAGGAGTATGGAAAACCAGGAGATGGAGCCATGACATGAAACGACTTTCCTCATTGCCAGTAATATTCCATGCTCATTTAGCAGCCCTGTCAAGCCCTCATCTGCATTACGCATCAGCAGAAAGAAGTGCACTTCCTTCTCTCCTGCACAGGACATGTAGAGGGGAATTCTCCAATTGCGTTATATAAATAAGCATAGTAGAGTACAGCACAGGAACAGACCCTGCGGTTACAATGTCTATACCGAACATGATTCCAAGACTATCACTTATCTGCCTGCATACAACACATAACCCATAAGAAGGGTCTCCACCCGAAACGTCACCCATTCCTTCTCGCTAGGGATGCTGCCTGTCCCGCTGAGTTACTCCAGCATTTTGTGTCTCCCCATATCCCTCCATGCCCTGCATATCCATATGCCAATCCAAAAATCATTTTAAACGCCATTATCATATTTGCTTCAGCCACCACCCCACAGCAACACATTCCAGACGCTCACCACCTGTGTAAAAAAAACTTGCCCCGCTCATCGCCTCCATAATTGTTAAAATGGTGTAACAATTTAAAAATTGGATAACCCAACAATAAGTGGTAATGCCACCGCCACAGTAAATTATTGATTTTCCGTGCAATAAATGGTGTAATCGGTGGATTTTCTGTAGGTAAGTGAGTTATCCGATCCCAGTGATTAAAGCATGAGCAATAAATGTGGCCATGCCAACATCACCCACTCAGGAGGGTCTGCACCTAATGATATACCTGGCCATGTCCGTAAAACCTGTGCAGACCAATTGGCTGGAACTTTAGCGGACATTTTCAAACTCTCATTACTGAGGCTTGAGGTTTCCATCTGCTTTAAAAGGCTCTCAATGATACCGGTCGGTGCCAAGAAGAGTAATGTGACGTGCTTCAATGCTTCAATGACTACTGACCGGTGGTGCTAATGTCCATGGTGATGAAGTGCTTTGAGAGGTTGGTTATGACGTTTATCAACTCCTACCTCAACAAGAAGCTTGACCTACTACAGTTTGCCTGCCGCCACAACAGGTGACTGGACGATGTCATCTCCAGTCTGCACTGGACCACTTGGACAATAAAAACACATACGTCAGGCTGTTGCTCATAGACTACAGCTTGGCCTTCAACATCATCATCCTCTCCAAGTTGGTTATGATGCTCATGGAACTGGGTCTCTGCATCCCTCTGCAACTGGATCCTCGACTTCCTCATCAACGTATCGAGATCGGTACAAATTGGCAGCAACACTTCCTCCTCGGTGCCTGGGTCGACGGGAGTGGAGAGGTCAGTGTCCCCTGCTCTACCCACTCTATACTCACAACAGTGTAGCCAGACACAGTTGCAACTTCATCTTCAAAATTCGTCCACAACACCACTGTTGTTGGACGAATTACCGATGATGATGATGATGAGTCAGCGTATAGGACGGAGATTGAACGACTGACCAAATGGTGCCAGACCAATAACCTTGCTCTCCATGTCAATAAGACCAAGGAACTGATTGTTGACTTTGGATGAGGAAGGACGAGGATCCACAAAACCTGTCTTCATCGATGAGACGATGGTGGGAGAGAATCTAAAGCTTCAAATTCCTGGGTGTGCATATCTCTTCAGATCTTTCCTGGACAGAGCACAGTGATGCAATCATTAAGAAAGCTCATCAACGTCTCCGCTTCCTTAGAAGATTGTGGAGCTTCAGTATCTCAACAAATACTCTCTTGAACCTCTGCTTGGTGTACAATCGAGAGCATATTGACTGGGTGCATCACGGCCTGGTCTAGCGTAATGAAGAATATTGCAAAAAGTGGTGAACATTGCCCCATCTGATGAAGGGTCGCGACGCAAAACATAAAAATCATTCTTTGACTTTAGAACAAAGAGTAACTCAGTGGATCAGGCATCTTCACTGGAGGTCATAAGTTCAGGTGATGAGTCAAGAGTCAAGAGTCAATTTAATTGTCATTTGGACCCCTGGGGGTCCAAACGAAATGCCGTTTCTGCAGCCATACATTACACACAAATAGACCCCAGACACAACATAATTACATTAAACATAAACATCCATCACATAGCTGTGATGGAAGGCCAAAAAAACTTATCCCTCCACTGCACTCTCCCCCCCCCCCCCGATGTCAGAGTCAAAGTCAAAGCCCCCGGCTGGCGATGGCGATTGTCCCGTGGCCAGTGAAGCCACGCCGGGTGGTGCGAGGTCGCACACCGGGTCTTGATGTTGGAGCCCCCGGTGTGCGCTCGCAAAGTCCGCGGCCATTCCAGCCGCGCGGGGCAGTGGTGTCAGGCCCCGCTCCAGGAGCTCTTCAACCCCGCAACTCGGGCGGGAGAAGTCGCCGCCGCAGAAGCCCCGAAAAGCGGTCTCCCCCCAGGGAGCCGTGGGCTCCCGGCGCCGTCGTCCACAGACCCGTAGAGAGCCTCCGACTCTCCGGAGGTCGCAGCAGCAGCAGCAGCAGAGCAACAGCAGCAGCAGCGCTCCACCACCGCTCCGGACTCGGCCAGCTAGAAGACGGCAACGGTGAGTCGACACCTGAGTCCCCGGTCTCTTCCTGTTGGAGGCCGCTCCTCGTTGCGGCCTCAACGACGGCTGAGATATTGACTGGACGCAGAAAAGGTCGGGTCTCCAGTGCAGGGAGAGATTCAAAAAGTGGTCCCCCATTGCCCCACCCCACCCCCACCCCCCCACACACACACCAAAACATAAAATCTACATAAAAACACAGACAAAAATAATAAAAACGCGGACAGGCTGCAGAGGCCGCTGCTGGCCAGAGCCGCGCCGCCTATCGGAACTATGGAAGAAGAATTAGGCCATCTGGCCCATGAAGTATACTCCGCCAATTAGTTATGAGGGGGGGAGAAAAAGAGCATGAAAGAAAGCTTGCAGGGAATATAAAAACCGACTCTAAAAGCTTCTTTAGATATGCATAAAGGAAAAGATTAGTGTACAAATGTAGGTCCCTTGCTATCAGAGACAGGTGAATTTATAATGGGAAACAAATAAATGGCAGAACAGTTAAATTAGTATTTTGGTTCTGTCTTCACTACAGAAGACACAAACAATCTCCCAGAAATTCTAGGGTACCGAGGATTTGATGTGAGGGAGGAACTGAAGGGAATCCACATTAGTCAGTAAATGGTGTTAGGTAAACTGTTGGGGCTGAAGGTAGATAAATCCCTAGGACCTGGTGGTCTGCATCCCAGAGTACTCAAGGAGGTGGCTTTAAAATTTGTGGATGCATTGGTTAAGAAAGAACTGCAGATGCTGGAAAATTTGAAGGTAGACGAAAATGCTGGAGAAGCTCAGCGGATGAGGCACCATCTATGGAGCGAAGGAATAGGTGACGTTTCGGGGCGAGATCCTTGGTGATCATTTTCCAAGAGGAGGGGCAATGAAATCTGGGTGTATTTGTATATCAGTCACTGAAAGTAAGCATGCAGGTACAGCAGGCAGTGAAGAAAGTTAATGTCATGTTGGCCTTCATTGCTAGAGGATTTGTGTTTAGGAGCAAGGAGATCCTACTGTAGTTGTACAGAGTCCTTGTGAGACCACACCTGGAGTATTGTGTGCAATTTTGGTCTCCTAATTTGAGGACGGACATTATTGCTACTGAGGGAGTGCAGCGTGGGTTCACCAGGTTAAATCCCGGGATGGCGGGACTGTCATATGATGAAAGAAGGGGTCGACTAGGCTTGCTTGTATTCACTGGAATTTAAAAGGATCAGAGGGGATCTTATAGAAGCATATAAAGTTCTTCAAGGATTGGACAGGCTATATGCAGGGAAAATGTCCCCAATGTTGGGGGACTCCAGAACCAGGGGTCACACTTCAAGAATAAGGGGTAGGCCATATAGGACTGAGATGAGGGAACATTTTTTTCACCCAAGGAGTTGTGAATCTGGAATTCTCTGCCACAGGAGGCAGTGGAGGCCAATTCACTGGATGTTTTTAGGAGAGAGCTAGAGTTAGCTCTTCGGGCTAAAGGAATCGAGGGATATGGGGGGAAAGCAGGATCAGGATACTGATTTTACTTCGGAGTCACGCGAGTGATTCCGTGAAGAACCCGCTCAGCACGCATGCGCGGCATTATGTTTCAGCAGGCAACAGCGGCAGGCGGGAGTCAGGGGCTCCCGCTACAACCTGAAAGAAGAAGCTTTAGGTTAGTACTTACCTTCAGTTTAACCAGCGACTCGCGTCTGTTTGTTGCTCCAGGTGGAGCAAAGCAGCAGACGCAAGTGGCTCCCTTTGGACTCCGGGCAAGGAGCGTTCCGTTTCACGGAAGGGGGAGAGACGCCACCAGGACCGCACGCTGTGGTCCACAGACAGGGAGCTGCGCCGGTGCCAGTCCAGACGCAAGCGGCCCCCCCCCCTTGGACTCCAGGGGAATCGGGCGCTCCCGCTACGGGATGAAAGAAACGGACCGTCAGGTAAGCTCTGAGGTCGGGGTTTTCTTTCACAGGAGGAGCCTTCTGCTTTCAGGCAGAGAAGAAAGGCTCTTGGACAAACCTGTTCCCCAAGCCACGGAAGAGTGGGGGGGGGGGCAGCAACAAGGCGGAAGGACCGCTTACCCGGCGCTCCACTATGCCCGAAACCGCGCCGACCCCAGCCCGCTAGCGCCTGAGCAGTGGGCTGGAAGTAAAGCCACGGAAGAGGCGTCCGGCAGGTGGCTTCCGACTTGTCGGACAGGGACGTCTCTCTCCACCCGCACGGGGAGGAGAGACAGCCGCCTCAGCCGCATGGAGCGGCTCCTGGAGCAGGAGCTCCAGCGAGACGCGCTTCGTGAGGGGCCCTCTTGCAGGGGGGAGTTCAGGCACTCCCTCCACAGTGTCTTGTGCACTGTCCATTGCTTCCTCCTTACCCGAGGGTAGCTTTGGTGACCAGGACTTTGGTCAGGAAGAGGGGACGCTGGCTGAAGATGTCGGGAGTATGCAAGGGGTGCAGGAACAGGAAGAGCTGCTGGGTGTAGTGGACCGCTACGTGGCAGCCCCACATGCAGGAGGCCGTTAAAGGCCCTACAGGAGAGGTGGTCAATGAGGCGTATACAGCTCCAGAGAACTGTGAGTCCCTTAAAGTGCCAGCTGTAAACAGCCAAAAGTGGGGGCACGTTGGGGCAAACATCCGGAACCAGGAGCTAAAACTGCAGCGGATCCTCAGGACGAACAAAACCAAAAACAATAAGCAGCAGCACCCCATCGCGTCCATCAGCCGACGTCTACATATGGGACTGATGAAACCTCGGGGTCCGCATTCTATCACCGAAAGTCTTCTTTAGGCCAGGGCCCAGAGCGGACCCCATGGAAAATGTGCCACCCCCCAACATCACCGCCACGTCAGACGACGTGCAAGACTCGTTGGACCGGCAGGAAACAGAAGAATACCCATAACCATGGAGGTAGGTGGGTCTGGTTCCTACCAGCATATAGAGTAATACTAACACATGGGAGTCTATCACGAGTGATCAGTATATACTCAATGGCATTAGTGGATACAAATACAATTCATACTAGAAAAATTGCCACCAGGTCAACATTCACCCCAGAGGGTATTTTCCCTCTCCGTTAAAGAAACGAGAGGGACAAGCTGAACTGACGAGACTAATTACAAAGGGTATCATGGGAAAACCTGAACCCTTGCAATATATTCACTAAACCCAAACAAGATGGTGGATGTCGCATCATCATTGACTTAACTTCACTAAATATGTTTGTTAAGTATATACATTTCAAAATGGAAACAGTTGTTACTGCCAAACAAGTACATTCCAAAGGATACTTCATGGCAAGCATTCATCTTAAAGATGCTTACTATTTAGTACCATTCACAAGGATCATCGCAGATACCTGAAATTTACCTGGATGGGGCAGTTATGGCAGTTTAAAGCGATGTCTTAAATGGTAGGCAAGACCATGGAATTGACTATGTTAGCTGTGTCAGCTACAAAACAGTTATTCGAAACCCTGGGATTGTCTTACATCCAGATAAATCTAAGTTGAAGCCATCCTCTATCATGGACTACTTGGGCTTCACAATTAATTCAGTCTACGTGACTGTAACATTGCCAAGAGACAACATAGTGAATTGGCACAATCATGCAACAATTTAATGGTCAACAAACTACCAACTACTCGACAAGTAACAGAGTAATTGGGATAATGGTAGCAGCATTTTCCGGCTACATAATTCGGACCTTTGTACCAAAAACGACATACAGGTCATTATGATTGTGTCATGAAGTTACCCACTGAAGTAATATCAGAACTACAGTGCTGGGCAAAAAACATTTGGCATAGTTTCAGCCCTATTGTCATCACTAACCCTACGTTAGTTATCCAAACAGATGCCAGTGCTCAAGGCTGGGGAGCAACTAACTCTATATCTAGCACAGGTGGTAGATGGACTAACCCGGAGTCATCATTACCACTTACACTGGGCATTAATTATCTAGAGATGGGTGACTTTTATGGTTTAAAGCATATGCACAAATATGCATCACTTGCATGTACGGTTACAAATAGATAATACTACGGTGGTGGCCTACATTAACCATATGGGCGGCATAAAATCGGTATCATGCGACAAATTGGTCAACACAATTTGGCAATGGTGTGTCGAAAGACATATTTGGCTATCAGCAACTTACCTGCCAGGTAAGCTAAATACAGTGGCAGACACCAGGTCACGTAAATTTAATTGACAACTTCGAATGGATGTTAAAACCCCAAAAAAAAAAAGAAACAATTTGCAAAAGTTATCAAGCAATATGGCACGCCAGATATCCATTTATTTGCAGCAAGGCTAAATTACCAGGTACCTATGTATGTCGCTTGGGAACCAGACCCTGAGGCAGCAGCGGTAGATGCGTCCATGCTGGATTGGGGAAATTCTTCTTCTATGCATTTCCTCCCTTCTGCCTCATCAGTCGGGGACTACGCACAATACAAATGGACTCTGCTTCAGGTCTTTTGATAGTACCCGACTGGCCTATGCAGCCATGGTTCCCAATACTCCATGACATGGTTGTTGAAGCTCCGATGGTATTCCCCAGTGACCCAGAGCTATTAACACCCAGTGTCGGGCATAAGCCACCCGTGCCATGAAAAAATCAAACTCCTGGGTTGCAGATTCTGCACAAACCACTTCTGGGACTGGGATTATCTGAACAAACCATCGACACCATGTCAGCATCCCTCCGAACATCCACTAAAAAACAGCACTTGTCCAGCATCAAAAAATGGGAGAAGTACTGCTTGGATACAGGGACCACCTACTCAACTGCTACAGTTACCAACGTACTGGAATTCCTGGTGAACCTTCACCACGATGAAGGACTCAGCTACAGAGCCATCAACACAGCTAGAAGTGCCCTGTCTGTCTATTTAAAACCAGCTCCAGGACAACAGGCCATGGGGTCCCACCCGCTGGTGGTCAAACTAATGAAGGGTATTTACAACTCTAACCCCCTAGACCAAGGTACACCCATATATGGGATGTCAGTGTGGTCCTGACATACCTCAGAGGATGGCCACCAGCCAGATCCCTCAACCAGATGGCACTTGTATCTGCACAGAGGGTCCAGTCACTACACCTATTGCGACTGGACACCATGCTCACAGCTCCAGACCAGATCTCTGTCGTTATCCAGGGAATGATCAAACAGAGCAGACCAGGATCACCTAATCCAGTCGTGGAATTCCCGGCTTACCCGCCAGAAACACGGTTATGTGCCATGACCTTACTATCCTACATAGACACAACCAAAATATTTGAGGGAGATGAAAAGCCTTGTGGGTCAGTCATAAAAAACCTTATGGATGAGCCATTGCGAGATGGCTCAAGCAGGTGCTAAAAGCTGCTGGGATAAACACTAACATGTAAAAATTTCATTCCACCAGGGCAGCATCCATGTCGATGGCTAAAAGAATGGACGTGCCAATATAGACCACATTCTGGCTACAGCAGGATGGTGGGGGGAAAGATCGTTCAGAAAATTTTATAATAAGCCGTTGGCAAAACCTGTTTTAGTTGCAGGAAAGATTTTACAGATTGCAAATATTTAATTTAAGCCCAGGGGAACAATTTAATTTCTTTGTTGTTATTGTTAAAAAATATCATTGTGTTTTTCTACAAACAGATTCATTGGTTGATTACGATAACACACTTCCTCCCTCAAAGACTTCGGCAGTGATGTAGTAATAGCTGTTACACGGTTTGAAATCACAGAGCTTTGAAATCTTCACGTAGTCACTCACGTGACTCCGAAGTAAAATAGTAAGATTAAACGAGAACTTACCAGTTTGAAGTTTGATCTGTATTTAATGAGGAGTTACGATGAGGGATTACGTGCCCTCCGCTCCCACCCTCAATAATATGTTTCAAACTGATAAATTGATGTCTCCTTGTCTTTACTATGTTTATTTCAATAACCGTGTCTATCTGTGATTCCACACCGCTGCTTTGAAGTATGCCGCACATGCGTGCTGAGCGGGTTCTTCACGTAATCCCTCATCGTAACTCCTCATAAAATACAGATCAAACTTCAAACTGGTAAGTTCACGTTTAATCTTACTATTTTAGATGATCAGCCATGATCATATTGAATGGCGGTGCAGGCTCGAAGAGTTCAACGGCCTATTCCTGCACCTATTTATCCATGTTTCTATTCAATTATGGATGATCTATCTCTCCCTCCTAACCTCATTCTCCTGCCTTCTCCCCATAACCTCTGACACCTGTACTAATCAAAAATCTATCTCTTGCTGCCTTAATAATATCCACTGACTTGGCCTCAACAGCCTTCTGTGGCGAAGAATTTCACATTCACCATCCTCTGAGGGGACATTTCTCCTCATCTCCTTCCTCAAAGAACGTCCTTTGATTCTGAGGCCATGACCTCTAGTCCTAGACTCTCCCACAAGTGGAAACATCCTCTCCACATCTACTCTATCCAAGCCTTTCATTATTCTGTATGTTTCAATGAGGTCCCCCCTCATTCTTAACTCCAGCGAGTACAGGTCCAGTGACGACAAATGCTCATCATAGGTTAACCTGCTCAACCCTGGAGCACATGGATAGTTGACGTTTCATGTCGGGACCCTCATTCGGACCTCATGACGTACTGTACATTTGGCACTTGGGTTTATTCGCACTCGTTTTTTGGTATGATGTCGAGTATAAGCTAAACCAATTTTAGCATTTTTATTTACCTTCGATTTTCCAGCATCTACAGTTCTTTCTTAAACATAAGCTAAACATAGAAACATAGAAATTAGGTGCAGGAGTAGGCCATTCGGCCATTTGAGCCTGCACCGCCATTCAATAGGATCATGGCTGATCATCCAACTCAGTATCCCGTACCTGCCTTCTCTCCATACCCTCTGATCCCCTTAGCCACAAGGGCCGCATCTAACTCCCTCTTAAATATAGCCAATGAACTGGCCTCGACTACCCTCTGCGGCAGAGAGTTCCAGAGATTCATCACTCTCTGTGTGAAAAAAGTTCTTCTCATCTCGGTTTTATAGGATTTCCCCCTTATCCTTAAGCTGTGACCCCTTGTCCTGGACTTCCCCAACATAGGGAGCAATCTTCCTGCATCTAGCCTGTCCAACCCCTTAAGAATTTTGTAAGTTTCTATAAGATCCCCCCTCAATCTCCTAAATTCTAGAGAGTATAAACCAAGTCTATCCAATCTTTCTTCATAAGACAGTCCTGACATCCCAGGAATCAGTCTGGTGAACCTTCTCTGCACTCCCATTATGGCAATAATGTCCTTCCTCAGATTTGGAGACCAAAACTGTACGCAATACTCCAGGTGTGGTCTCACCAAGACCCTATACAACTGCAGTAGAACCTCCCTGCTCCTATACTCAAATCCTTTTGCTATGAAAGCTAACATACCATTCGCTTTCTTCACTGCCTGCTGCACATGCATGCCTACTTTCAATGACTGGTGTACCATGACACCCAGGTCTCGCTGCATCTCCCCTTTTCCTAGTCGGCCACCATTTAGATAATAGTCTGCTTTCCTGTTTTTGCCACCAAAATGGATAACCTCACATTTATCCACATTATACTGCATCTGCCAAACATTTGCCCACTCACCCAGCCTATCCAAGTCACCTTGCAGTCTCCTAGCATCCTCCTCACAGCTAACACTGCCCCCCAGCTTAGTGTAATCCGCAAACTTGGAGATATTGCCTTCAATTCCCTCATCCAGATCATTAATATATATTGTAAATAGCTGGGGTCCCAGCACTGAGCCTTGCGGTACCCCACTAGCCACTGCCTGCCATTGGGAAAAGGACCCGTTTACTCCTACTCTTTGCTTCCTGTTTGCCAGCCAGTTCTCTATCCACATCAATACTGAACCCCCAATGCCGTGTGCTTTAAACGACCTTGTTATTTTACACGGACTTGTGGAAATCCTCGAATATAGAATGAACCAGGAAAGATGTTGCAACTTATCTCATCCTGAAGGAATTGAACTTTACAGACAATTAATTGCTCTTTAAGTGTAATTTTTGTTATGCAGGCAAAATTCAACAGCCTATTATCGCAGATCAAGATCAAGAGTACATCAAGTACATTAATCTAATTAGCCTTTGTTTGATTTTGTTTAGCATTCACAGTCTCACACCTTCAACCAAACAGTATTGTCAGCACAGTCTACATTATTTCTCGGTACACAAAAGTGCTGGAGAAACTCAGCGGGTGCAGCAGCATCTATGGAGCGAAGGAAATAGGTGACTTCTGTCCACAGCTTGGAATGTGACTTGCACCCACAACATTAAGGTCCACTGATAATATAATTGTGAGCCAAGCTCACAATCACTGGGCCAAGTCACTGACCTGCTCCTCACAGCAGTGCCCTAGGTCAGAAAAAGTCACAAAGTGCTGGAGTACTTTGTGCTACAGGAATTTCAATCAGTCTGAAGAAGGATCTCGGCCCGATACATCACCTATCCATAGGTACACAAAAGTGCTGGAGAAACGTACTGGAGATCTTCCAGCATCTGCAGTTCCTTCTTGAACACATCACCTATCCATGTTCTCCAGAGATAGATATAATATGCTGTAGTAACCAAGTTGGTCGGGCAGCATCTCTGGAGAAATGTAATAGGTGATGTTTCGGGTCGGGACCGTTCTTCAGACTGCAGAGGGCCCAGGGATGTTGCCCGACCCACTAATAACTTTGTGCCTTTGCTTGGTGAACCAGGATTTGCAGTTCCTGGTTTCTGCCGGAGTAACCCAGCGGGTCAGGCAGCATCTCTGGGGAACGTGGATAGGTGACGTCTTGGGTCGCCGATATGACTGCAGCAGTTCAGGATCCCCCCCCTCCCCCCCCCCACTCTGCCTCTTCCCAGGTGTCTCGACCCGATACATCACCCATTCCCTCTCTCCAGAGATGCTGCCTGCCTGTTCCGCTGAGTTACTCCAGCCTGGCCTCTGCTCGCAACCAGGGGCGGAAATCCCGGGTGGGGGGGACAAGTGGGACACGTCCCCCCCCTGCGTTGAGAGCATTTTATGTAATCCAGATTTTAAAACCCAGTGAAATCTCTGCTTTCTGCGAGACAGTGGGGGTGGGACTGCTGATCGAGGGCGCCGATTGGACGAGAGAGACGTCGATCAGCAGGCAATGGGGGCGGGACAGACCTGCGCCTCATCCGCAGACAGGATCAATCCCGGCTCTCCGGCGCTGTGCCGTACTCACCCGAGTGCCCCCCCCCCCCCCCACGGGGGTGGCCAGAGACATCGGGAGTCAGAGAGGAGCGGTGTCCCCCAGGCCCACAGCCAGTACAGAGAAGCAGCGCTAAACCCAGCTCAACTCTGCCTGTCCCGCCAGGTTAACCTACAGCCCTGCCTGGACTTGCGGGAAATATGGCCCAGGTGTACAGCCAGCGCGGAGAAGCAGCGCTGGTGTCCCGTCTGTCCAGGCAGGGCTGTAGGTTAACCCGACGAGACAGGCAGAGTTGAGCTGCATTTAGCGCTAGATTGAGCCTCCGAAGCCGCGCGTGTGTGTGTGTGAGTG
Source organism: Leucoraja erinaceus (assembly GCF_028641065.1). Lineage (NCBI taxonomy): Eukaryota > Metazoa > Chordata > Chondrichthyes > Rajiformes > Rajidae > Leucoraja > Leucoraja erinaceus. The sequence goes on along the minus strand of NC_073379.1, from coordinate 111,401,895 downwards.
TGCGCATGTGCGTGCGGCCGCCAATAAATTGTGTCCCCTCCTCGGTCCCCCGGTCCCCTCCATATTTTGATAGCGATTTCCATGCCTGCTCGCAACTCACGACTGTCAAAGGCATGTGTCGGTATTGTTCAGACATTTACATGACAATAATAAATCAACACCACTATGTAGTTTTTGTTTTTCAGTTTAGTTCAGAGATACAGCAGAGAAACAGGCCCTTCGGCCCCACCGAATCCACACCAACCGGCGATCCTCACACACTAACACTGTCCTACACACACTAGGGACAATTATACATTTATACCAAGCCAATTTACCTACAAACCTGTACGTCTTTGGAGTGTGGGAGGAAACTGAAGATCTTGGAGAAAACCTATGCAGGTCACGGGGAGAACGTACAAACTCCGTACAGACAGCACCCGTAGTCAGGATTGAACCCAGGTCTCTGGTGCTGTAAGGCAGTAGCTCTACTAATGTGCCACCCTTTCAGAATTTTCTTTCAGAATTTTATAGCTTCTATTTTGGTTGCCAGATAATATTTAATTACTAAACTCAAAAAAACTCAAGTCACCACAGTCAGTCATATACTGTGGAAACAGGCCATTCGGCCCTACTTGCCTACACCGACCATCACGTCCCATCTACACTAGTCCTGCATGAAGGCGTTTTGCCCATATACTCCTCTAAACCTGTCCTATCCATGTCCCTGTCCAAATGCTTCTTAAATGGTGCAAAACTACCTTGCCTCTACTACCTCCTTTGGCAGCTCGTTCCATACGCCCACCACCTTCTGAGTGGAAAAGGCTACCCCTCAGATTCCTATTAAATCTTTCCCCCCTCACTATGTGGAAATCATTCTTATTTGCGTCCAAAAAGCAATGTTTTCATATTCACTTGCCGCTTATTGAAACGTACAAAATTCTTCCTGGGCTTGACAGGGTAAATGCAGGGTGGAGGTTTTCTCTGCCTGGTGTGTCTAGAATTAGGAGTCATAATATTGTTGGCCGTTCACAGCAGAAATGAGAAGAAACGTGGAGAGATGATTCAAAGAAAGAGGGCTTTGGAACCTGGATGCTGATATATTCATGGCAAGAAGCTGATACTTAGATTAAAAAAAGACATATTATGCTGGGGTAGACAAAAATGTAGCTCTACTGTTATTTTATTTGATGGGGTATGTGTGTGTGTGTGTGTGTGTGTGCGGTGGGGGGGGGAAACTTTTAAAATCTATCCCCTGCACGGAGAACCCGACCTTTTCCCTGTCGTGTCTCCGTTGTCGTTGGGGCCGAGCACCGTGGAGCGGCCTCCAGCAGGAATGACCTGGGGCTCCAGACGCGGAGCTGCGGACCTACTCACCATCGCGGAGCTGGCCGAGTTCGGAGCGGGAGGAGCGGTGGTGGCACGCTGCTGTGACCCGACCCCGGGGATTCGGAGGCTCCAACCGCAGGTCTGGTGGACAGTGACACCGGGAGCCCGCGGGTCCCTGCTAGGAGACCGCTTTTCGGGGTTTCCGCAACGGCGACTTCACCCACCCGAGTTGCGGGGTTGAAGAGTACCTGGAGCGGGGCCTTACATCATCGCCCGGCGCGGCTTTGAATGGCCGCGGGACTTTGCTAGCGCCTGCCAGGGGCTCCAACAACAAGACCATGAGCGCGGCCTTACATCACCCGGCGCGGCGTTAATGGCCGCGGGACAATTGCCATCGCCCGCCGGGGGCTTTGACTTTGACTCTGACATCGGGAGGGGAATGGGGAGTGCAGGGGAGAGATAAGTTTTTTTGTCTTCCATCACAGCGAGGAGGAGATGCGCTGTGATGGATGTCTGTGTAATTTGTGTTGTGTCTTGGGTCTTTCTTGTGTGTATGACTGCAGAAACAACATTTCATTTGAGCCTCTATGAGGTTCAAGTGACAAATAAAATTGTATTGTGTATTGTGTAAATGCTGGAGAAACTCAGCGGGTGCAGCAGCATCTATGGAGCGAAGGAAATAGGCAACGTTTCGGGCCGAAACCCTTCTTCAGACTGATGGAGTGCTGGGGATAGTTTATGTCTTGGGTTGGGACCATCCCGTTGAGTTACTCCAGCATTTGGTGTCTTTTTTTTTTATAAACCAGCACCTGCTGTTCATTGTTTCTCTAGATATTTCGATTTTAAGGAAATCATGGGATATTAGGGGAATCAAGGGAAGGGTTGGAGATATAAAAGATCAGCCACAAGCTTACTAAGCTACCAACAGAGAGATGTACTCATGTTTAACTGTCATCATTTTGGGTTCTCCATCCAGCCAAATTGTAGTTTTGGCTTTAGAGAGACAGATTGGAAAAAGGCCCTCCAAGCCCATGCCAACCATTGATCACCTATTCATTAGTTCTATACACAAGGGACAATTTTCAGAAGCCAATCAACCTACAATTTTGCACATCTTTGGAGTGTGGGAGGAAACGGGAGCACCCGGAGAAAACCCACGCGGTCACAGGGAGAACGTGCAAACTCCGTACAGACAGCACCCATAGTCGGGATCGAACCCAAGTCTCTGGCGCTGTAAAGCAGCGGGACTACAGCTGTGCCACCCTAAATGGCACATGGCTTGATGGCTTTCAATTGTATTGTTAACAGGAACATTATTGGACACATCATTTAAAAGGAGACATTTTTGATTGATTATCAAACACCTTTTTTAATCAGTTTAAAATCTGCTGTGACTGTTAGAACACAATTGGCTTTAACCGTTAGCACACAATTAGTGTTTAACCTGTTCATCGTCCTTTTCCATGGTGGTATTATGTATTTGAAAATACATGTAAAGTGATCAAAAGTAAATAGTTTAAAGGGCCGGTCCCACGAGCATGCGACTGCATGCGGCAAGCGCGACCTAACGTGGTCGCTTGAGCCGTACGGCCTCGCGGGGCCGGTCCCACTTCGATCGCCGGGCGTGCGCAGCGTTTCGACGCTGTACGCAGCGTCTTGACGCCGTACGTCACGCGCGAACTTCCCGCGGACTTCGCTCGAACTTCACGTCACTCACTCGACCTCCGCGCAGCCCCCGCTTCCGGTTTGGTCGCGCTCGCCGCATGCTGGTCGCATGCTCGTGGGACCGGCCCTTAACTTTCTCTTCACGTGTTATACAACTCTATGGAAGATAGGGGAGCGGCACGGTGGCGCAGTGGTGGGAGTTGCTGCCTTACTGCCCCAGAGACACAGGTTCGATCTAGACCACAGGTCTGTCTGTACGAAGTTTGTACGTTCTTTCTGTGACCACGTGGGCTTTCTCAGAGTGCTCCAGTTTCCTCCCACACTCCAAAGACGTGCAGGTTTGTAGGTTATTTGGCTTCAATAAATTGGCCCTAGTGCGTAGGACAGAACTAGTGTACGGGTGATCAGTGGGCCAATGGGCCTGTCCACCATGTGTCTCTAAACTAAACTCTATAAATGTTTGTATACAATAGTTGTATTAATTGTATAACTATATACTAATTAGAAACATAGAAATTAGGTGCAGGAGTAGGCCATTCGGCCCTTCGAGCCTGCACCGCCATTCATGTGATCATGGCTGATCATCCAACTCAGTATCCCGTACCTGCCTTCTCTCCATACCCCCTGATCCCCTTAGCCACAAGGGCCACATCTAACTCCCTCTTAAATATAGCTAATTGTATAATTCACTGTCTATATTCCTTGTACAATTAAGAACTTTATATAATGCAACAGAACACAAATTTTTGTTTTCCAGCTTGACGCTGTCAAAATGTCAGTCTTTGTAAATTACCCTAAAGATTTGACCTTCAAGTTACAAAGTGTTCTTTTGTCTTTCTGACATCATTACTTGCTTCAACCCCTTCATTATTTTACTGGCAATCATATTGATATTTTTCAAGCATGTTTGCAGTGATACCCAAAATCACATGTCCACACGGAATATTTATTTTCATCATATTCCATACCTCTCGCAGGCAACGTTTGCAGGCTCGGCCGTTATTTTATAAAACAGAAAAATCCCCTAAATTTGGTATTTTTTGTGATGATATAGGACAGAGTGTCCCTTAATCCTCAGTTTGAAAGGTGGCGAGCAGCCATGTCTTAATACTCTTCAGCTTGTGCATTTGGCTTTTAGTCTGCTTGTGGTCGAAGATCATGCAATAAGCAGCCTTGATGTTTTACAATACCTAACATTTCCACCAGTGACTATCAAACTGACTATTTAAGTGCAAAGCCTTAACTAAATATGGATGACATTGTGTTTGAACATTGTTAATTGTTATAGTCCTTTTGATCTCTGCAATCTGGATCTTTGGCACTGACCAGACTAGATATCTGCACTAACATTAATTTACTCCTGGGGCCTCTGAATGTGCTGTGATGATTAACTCAAGTCTATTAATCATAGTAGTTTGAAAAGAAGCATTGTTTCCTTCACTGTCATCCAAACGCTAAGCTGCTGCTACAGAGCAGACCAGTACGAACAATTACAGCAATTATAAATGTTAGGATTGCAATAATAAGTAGAACGTTTGCAAATAATTTGATTTTGTTGGGTTGAAAACGCCCAAAGCTAATAGATATTGTCAATGCTCTGAAGGTTGTGTCTGAAGGAACTGCAGATGCTGGTTTACACGGAAGAGAGGCACAAAATGCTGGAGTAACTCAGCGGGTCAGGCAGCATCTCTGGAGAAAAGGAATAGGTGACGTATCGGGTCGAGGCCCCTAGACTGACATTTTGGGTCGAGACCCTCAAATGGGTTTAGGATCTTTAAAGGTTTGGCTGGCTTGGTTCGGACTTGGAGAAGCTCGTATCCACAAGCTGTCTGTCTGCATTTATTCAGGCCCTCTGTTTTTCTTTCTCTCATTAATAGCCCACGTACATTTTGGCTCGTTGCTGTTTCGGATCTTTCAATCCCCTTGTATAAATACGACAATGTTTGCTGAAGACTTCAGTTTTGAAACGGACTCCAGACGTTATTGGATACTGGTTTTCCTGTAACTGGAATTACAGGAGAGTAATAGACTTTTGAAAATAAGTTACACTTCCCCCTTGCCCAGCGCTGAATTAGACACAGCAGCAGAGTTGAAAAATATAATTGGCCAGATTTTCCTGCTGGAGGGAATCTTCCGTTAGATTTGCCCATGGATGTTTGGGTTTTAAATGTTGAGCGTGCCAAGTCACTGATTCAATCACAGTGAGTGAAAGAGGACATCTGGCACCAAACTTACCAGGGCAAGAAAACAGTGCCTCCTCTAGGCATCAGATTGATGCATTGAGAGATTACCACTGTAAGGACTGAGACAGTATGCATGAGAAACAAGGAATGGTTCAGATTCAGATTCAGATTCAGATTCAATCTTCATTCTCATTGTGCAGTGTACAGTACAGAGACAACAACATGCAGTTAGCATCTCACCCAGAAGAGCCAACATAGAATAATCAGCAGTAAAATATATATATGTACAACAGTAGTAGTATTGCAATTTTTCTGGGGGAAGGAGTGTCCGGGGGGGGGGATTGACTGGCAATCACCAAGGTGCAGAGTTAAGTTGTGTACCACAGACTGTTTACCCTCCTACCATCCGGGAGGCGCTACAGGTCTCTCCGTTGCCGGATGTCAATGTTTTAAATATCTGGGAGTCCACATCTCCGAGGATATGACATGGTCATCACACGCCTCAGCACTCGTGAGTAAGGCAAGGCAGCGCCTTTACCACCTCAGGCAATTGAGGAAATTCAGAGTGTCTCCGAAGATCCTCCAGTGCTTCTACGCAGCGGCGGTGGAAAGCATCTTGTCCGGAAATATTACCATCTGGTTTGGGAATTGCTCTGCCAAGGACAAGAAGGCTCTGCAGAGAGTAGTGCGTTCGGCCGAACGCACTATGGGAATTTCACTCGCCCCCCTGCAGGAACTATACAACAGGAGGTGCAACTCCAGAGCAAATAAAATCATGGGAGACCCCTTCCACCCCTGCAACGGACTGTTCCAGCTGCTACGGTCAGGCAAACGCCTCCGTTGCCATGCGGTAAGAACGGAGAGGATGAGAAGGAGTTTCTTCCCAGAGGCAATTCGGACTGTAAACGCCAGGGACTAACTCTACAGAACGTTTTTCCTTCCATTATTTATTATGTAAAAGAATATGTGTGTTATGATTGTGTTTATAGTTTGTTTGGTTGTTTGTCTTTTGCACAAAAGTCCGTGAGCATTGCCACTTTCATTTCACTGCACATCTCGTATGTGTATGTGACAAATAAACTTGACTTGACTTGTAACAGCCACAGGGGAGAAGCTGTTCCTCGACCTGCTGGTCCGGCAACGGAGAGACCTGTAGCGCCTCCCGGATGGTAGGAGGGTAAACAGTCTGTGGTTGGGGTGAGAGCAGTGCTTGGCGATGCTGCGCGCCTTTCGCAGACATCACTTGCTTTGGAGGGGAGTGAGGAACCGGTGATGCGTTGGGCAGTTTTCACCACCCTCTGCAGTGCTCTCCGGTGGGACTGAAATTCATTTTGCATGGATCACACACGCACGAGTCACCATGAAGCTTTTCACTGGGCCTCGGTACACGTGACAGTAAACTGAACTGATATTTTGGCACCTTTTACAAGAATTCCAAAGTCTGGGCGACTTGCTGGATGTACTGGAGCAGCTCCCGATCCAGGTGAGATCCAGGCCATGGTACGGCCTCCTCCATCACCCTCGACCAACAAACCCACGTCCCTCTCCTTACCCGACCGCATTTGTATCCCGGGGCCACCTCCTGCAGCCGAACTTGAAGGTGCTGGAGGCAACACCCCAGTCACACTTGATCCCAGAACAGCCCAGCTGTGTTTGACGCAAGAAATAGAGAACAATTTTCCAAACTAAAATGGAATTTGGTTATTGTGCTTCTCAAAGAATACTGGTAAGCGACTGGTTAGTTTAAGCTCTCTCCTCGAAATGGGCGGTGGAGCAAATGATCTGACCCTTCAAATTGCTCTGTCATTTGACAAGAACAAGTCTAATTCTCAAGATCAAGTCTCAATTTCCTTCCACATCCGATCTCTGCAAAGAACACAAGATCTTAGAACAATTTTCTGCATTGGGGGATTCCACCCCTCAGAAATGTTATCGTAAATGTGTAGGAAGGAACTGCAGATGCTGGTTCACACCGAAGACAGACACAAAATGCTGCAATAATTCAGCGGGACAGGCAGCATCTCTGGAGAGAAGGAATGGGTGACGATTCAGGTCGAGACTCTTCTTCAGACAAATGTCCATCCTTTAAGCCTGGGACAATGTTCCCCAGTCTTGGACTCTGGGAGAAACTCACAATATCCAAGCAATAAATATTTTCAGAATCCTTAACGTGCAAATGAGAGTGGGAAAATTCAATGTGAAATTAGGTGCTGAAGGTGCAATAAGGAATTGGAATCTATAATTGAAGAGGGGCGGGGAAGGATTGAAAGAAAAGGAATAAAATAAATTTAATTTTGACATTTTTCAACTCCTCAACAATTGGAAGTTGAAGAAATGAGACTCAGCACTTGCAATAGTTCAATGTCAGTGCCAGAAGGGTGAAAGATTCAAGGTATAGAAACATATAAAATTATAAAAGGACTGGACAAGCTAGATGCAGGAAAAATGTTCCCAATGTTGGGCGAGTCCAGAACCAGGGGCCACACAGTTTTAGAATAAAGAGGAGGTCATTTAAGACTGAGGTGAGAAAAAACTTTTTCACCCAGAGAGTTGTGAATTTATGGAATTCCCTGCCGCAGAGGGCAGTGGAGGCCAAGTCACTGGATGGTTTCAAGAGAGAGTTAGATAGAGCTCTAGGGGCTAGTGGAGTCAAGGGATATGGGGAGAAGGCAGGCACGGGTTGTTGATAGGGGACGATCAGCCATGATCACAATGAATGGCGGTGCTGGCTCGAAGGGCCGAATGGCCTCCTCCTGCACCTATTTTCTATGTTTCTAAGATTCAAGAGATTCAAGTGAGTTTATTGTCATGTGTCCCTGATAGGACAATGAAATTCTTGCTTTGCTTCAGCACAACAGAACATAGTAGGCATGAATATAGAACAGATCAGTGTGTCCATATACCATTATATAAATATATAAACTGTATTCTAGTCAAGTGGAGTTTATTGACATATGCACAAGTTTAGTGAGGTTCAGATTATAATGTGCAGCAGCATCACTGGCACAAAGACATTTCCAGCCATTATGGGCTTCACCCTTCCTTGGTCAACTGTAGCCCATCCTGCTTTGTGCTGGCTATTTCTTATCTCTAGTTCCTTCCCCTCAACTTTCAGCCCGAAGAAAGGTCCCAGCTCAAAATTACACCCATCATTTTTCTCCAGAGATGCTGCCTGACGCCCTCTGAGTTACTCCAGCACTTTGTGTCACTAAACCAGTATCTGCAGTTCCTTTCTACACATCTTAACATTTATCGGGTCAGTCAATAGGTGCTCGGTCTGAAGGAGAAAAGGCTTGACTTTTAGCGTTTGTGCCAAACAAATGCAGCTTCCTTCAATATACTTCAATCGTGAGCCAAACATGTGTTTTTGGAAAGCTAGGTGTCAGAAGTTATGGGGAGAAGGCAGGAAAATGGGGTTAGGAGGGAGAGATAGATCAGCCATGATTGAATGGTAGAGTAGACTTGATGAGCAAAGAGGTCCTTCTACAGTTGCACTGAGCCCTAGTGAGACCACACCTGGAGTATTGTGTGCAGTTTTGGTCTCCAAATTTGAGGAAGGACATTCTTGCTATTGAGGGAGTGCAGCGTAGGTTTACAAGGTTAATTCCTGGGATGGCGGGACTGTCATATGCTTAGAGAATGGAGCGGCTGAGCTTGTATACACTGGAATTTAGAAGGATGAGGGGGATCTTATTGAAACATATAAGATTATTAAGGGATTGGACACGCTAGAGGCAGGAAACATGTTCCCGATGTTGGGGGAGTCCAGAACCAGGGGCCACAGTTTAAGAATAAGGTTTAGGCCATTTAGAACGGAGACGAGGAAACACTTTTTCACACAGAGGCTTGTGAATCTGTGGAATTATCTGCCTCAGATTGGGGATGATCCTCCCTGATCACATTGAATGGCGGTGCTGGCTCGAAGGGCTGAATGGCCTACTCCCGCACCTATTGTCTATTGTCAGAAGGCAGTGGAGGCCAATTCTCTGGATGCTTTCAAGAGAGTTAGATATTCTTAAAGATAGCGTTGTCAGGGGATATGGGGAGAAGTCAGGAACGGGGTACTGATTGTGGATGATCAGCCGTGATCACATTGAATGTCAGTGCTGGCTCGAAGGCTACTCCTGCACCTATTATTTATTGTCTATTGAATGGTCTAATTCTACTCCTATTCCTTATGATGGAAGAATGGAATAGCGGTGCTGGCAACATATGGATATCTGCATTAAACCTTGTATCTGTCTCCCATCTCAAGCAGCTATACCATTCTGTGCACAGATAGTACAGAGGGCCATTAACTTCACTGCTGTCAAACTGGTGCCAGATACCACAAGAGTACAATGTCTGGAACCTATTAAACAGCTAACTTTTTTAAAAGGCATGGACCTTCTCCAGATTCTCTTCATCAGTATTCAGGCAATTCAGTGCTATAACATTAACAATTTGTGAAATCAAGCAGGCAATTTGGATAACATATCCTTCTCGAGAAGTGTTCAAAAATGTGGAAAAATTGATTTACCACACAGTACTGTTATTAATCCACTGTTAGTTAGAAGCAGAACTGGGCCCCGGACTACTCTCCTCATGATGCCATCATCAGGTAAAGTTTGGTATTGCAAGTTTGTGACTGCCAGAATCCTGCTGCAAGATGCCAACTCTAACCATGTATAGACTCACTCACCATGTATATATGCAAAGGTTATGTCAGCTACAAAGTCAGCCCATATCGGGCTTAAAAATTGCTGCAGATTGCATTTGTTAACATGCTATTTTATTTCCAGTATCATGAATAAAATGTGTTCTGCCCTTTGGCCAAGATAATCTAATTTGAATGGCACAACATTCACAAATGGGAAAGCATAAGGGTGATGATACCTGCTATCTTTTCTGTGTTTAGATAGAGAGCAACTATGAAGGGTGGCGTCTGCTCAACTCCGCAATCATCAAAAACTCACAAAGAGCTTCTCTGATAATCTACTGGGCTTGAGATAATGGCAGGAGCAATACACTGACCCATGAGTCCAAATGCAAGCTTGTCTGTAAGCAAAGCGACTGGGACAGGGTTCCAACAGTGATCAACACTCATAGCCTCAGCCAAAGGATTGTCAGTTGTGGTTCAATGGATAGCACTGATTGTGGATGATCAGCCATGATCATATTGAATGGCAGTGCTTGCTCGAAGTGCCGAATGGCCTACTCCTGCACCTATTATCTGTGTATCTATCTATGTATGTATCCTCACTTACAGTCAGAAGATCATGGGCTAAATCCCACTCCAGAGAGATCAAGTCCATATAACAATTACAGCACGGAAACAGGCCAACTCGACCCTTCTAGTCCGTGCCGAACACGTATTCTCCCCTAGTCCCATATACCTGCGCTCAGACCATAACCCTCCATTCCTTTCCCGTCCATATAACTATCCAATTTATTTTTAAATGATAAAAACGAACCTGCCTCCACCACCTCCACTGGAAGCTCATTCCACACAGCTACCACTCTCTTGAGTAAAGAAGTTCCCCCTCATGTTACCCCTAAACTTCTGTCCCTTAGATGTCAAGTCATGTCTCAAGTCAAGAGAGTTTATGTGTCCCTGATAGGACAATGAGATTCTTGCTTTGCTCCAGCACAATAGAACATAGTAGGCATTGACTACAAGATGATGTAATATTTAATTGAAGTGTGGAGGGGATTCTGTACTGATGACGGTTCTGTGTTTTGAATTAATGATATTTTATTATCACATGTGAGTATGCAAAGTGTCGCCACGTATAGAGCGCTGCCAAAGCAAGTGACAAAGTGTTCAATGTAGCCCCCAATGGTCCCTCTTTGTTCTCTCAGCTCCCCCTCTCCCCCCAATGCTGGGTCGCTCCCGTTTCTCTCGGTGGCTCCCCCACGCTGGATCACTTGCGTACCGACCTCTCCACTGGATACGTTATTTTAGCGGAGAGTAAGGAAGTTTCTCGAGTGTCCTTCCTGATACACATACGATACGATAAAACTTTATTCATCCCCGGAGGGAAATCGGTCTGCCGACAGTCACACCACACAAGGTACACAAAAACTTGAAAGTAAAAGTGAAAACAAAATGAAAATGCTGCCGTGTGCCCAGGGCCTTCACCTGAACAAATGAACAAGACAAACAAACAAACACTAGAGTTCTCCCCCCCCCTCCATACCGGGTCCCCCTTTGTTCTCCCACCGCCCCTCACCGTCTTGGTTTCTTGGTCCTCCAAAATATTCCAAATGGAATTTAAACTGGAGGTGGTGAAAAGGAGGACTTAAGCCAGAGAGGGTTTTTGGGAAGAAAGAGCTACCTTAAATTTAGTTGCATCCGGTTGGGTAACTATAGTTGGGTGGAGATTATTCCATGCTTTTATTGTGCGGGGGAAGAACAAATTGTTGTACACATCTGTCTTTGTAGCTGGGATCACAAATTGGATCGAATACCCTCGTCTGCTCCTAATTGGTTTGGGTTTGGTGTAGGTCTTGTAGTCTATGTCGAGCTGACCATTTAACATTTTGTAAAAACAGGTCAAACGGTGAGCTTCACGTCTGTCTGTCTTGGAAAGGGTTCCACCCCAGTGAGAGGGTTCCACCCCAGTGAGAGGGTTCCACAATAGGGAGAGGGTTCCACCCCAGTGAGAGGGTGCGACTGCGATAGATCCCTTCGATGGTGGAGTGGTCAAAGCCGGTGATGAACTGGGCAGTGGTCACAACTTTCTTTTTGTAGTCTTTTTTGTTCCTGGTCGTTCAAGTTGCCGAACCAGGCCACGATGCAACCAGTCAGAATGCTCTCTAATCCTCTTTGACATGCCGAATCTCCGTAATCTTCTCAGGAAGTAGAGTCGCTGATGTGCCTTCTTTACAATTGCATCGGTGTGCTGGGTGCAGGAAAGATCTTCGGAAATATGTACGCCCAGGAATTTGAAGTTATTGACCCTCCCCACCATCGTCCCATTGGTATAAACAGGATTGTGGGTCCTCATCCTTCCCCTGCCAAAGTCCACAATGTTCCTTGGCTTTACTGGTGTTGGGAGCAAGGTTGTTGAGCTGGCACCATTTGGTCAGTCGGTCGATCTCACTTCTATACTCTGACTTGTCCCCATCTGTGATTCGTCCAACAACAGTGCTGTCGTCAGCAAACTTGATGATGGAGTTCGCACTATGGCCGGCTACGCAGTCATGAGTATAGAGTGAGTACAGCAGGGGGCTGAGCACGCAGCCTTGAGGTGCTCCCGCACTGATTGTTACTGAGGATGGAGTGGTTCCTCCAATTTGAAGCAAAATATGAGGTGCTGTTCCTCCAATTTGCGCTGGGCCTCACTCTGACAATGCAGGAGGCCCAGGACAGAAAGGACAGATTGGGAATGGGAGGGGGGGTTGAAGTGCTGGGCCACCGGGAGATCAGCTTGGATAAGACGGACTAATTGTTTCGCTGAACACCTCCGGACAGCAGATGCTGGTTTAAACCGAAGATAGTCACAAAAACCTGGAGTAACTCAGCGGGACAGGCAGCATCTCTGGAGAAAATGAATGGGTGATGTTTCGGGTCAAGACCGCACATGTGTATTGTTATCCCTTTAGTTTTGTCTGTCACTTTTTAATTCTGTGCTTCTTCAGTGTTGACAAAGACTGCAAATGTGTTAGAATGTGCTTTGAACCTTATTTTTAAAAGCCTTTTAGATTTGTGTTGTGTGTGTCCCATTGTTACAATCTACGTTACTTGTCTCTATTCACTCCAAGTTTCAAGTGCACACAATTCTCCATTTTCACCGTGATCCCCTTTGCCTACCTGCTGTGAACAATTAGTTGAATAAGCTGACCCAAGAAACTTTGAATACTATTAGTACATTAGCATTTTGCATCAATTGCCCTTTAGACATTGCAGGGGAGAATTGGCCACTAGAAATCAACAGCAACTTGCACCTACGTATAGTTTCTTTAACATATAAAAGGTCACGAAGTCGAGGGTGGAAAGTAAAATAAATAGGAATGAGTAAAGGGCCTGTCCCACGAGCATGCAACTCCATGCAGCAAGCGCGACCTAACCAGAAGCGGGGGCCGCGCGGAGGTCGAGTGAGTGACATGAAGTGCGAACGAAGTCCGCGGGAAGTTCGCACGTGACGTACGGCGTCAAGGCGGCTGCGGGCCGGCAGGCCGTTGCCGCGCGGAATTTTTGAACAGTCAATTTTTCGGAGCCCTGCGCGATGTCGGGACCAGCTCCGCACAACTCCATACGGCTCCGGGGATCAAAGTGGGACCGGCCCCGCTAGGCCGTTAGGTAGCGCTTGCAGCATGGAGTCGCATGCTCGTGGGACAGGCCCTTTAGGGAATGGACACCCAGCCTTAGAGAGCGACATTAGTAGTGAGTGAAAGGTGGCTGGATAGATTTTGAGAAGGTAAATTAAAGGTGAACATAGAAAAAGAGCAGCAGGGTGCTTTAGCGAGAGATACTATGTCAGGCCGAGACCATGAAAGGCTCTTCCAGACGTGGGGCTAGGGTTGCCAACTGTCCTGTATTAGCCGGGACATCCCATATATTGGGCTAAATTGGATTGTCCCGTACTGGACCGCCCTTGTCTCGTATTTGACCGCTACCACTCGGGTGCAGGGGACCGTCGGGTCGTATGCCGCGTCCGGCCCCGTCTCACCCGCCCAGACGTAGTGCAGCCCATGGAGTGCAGCAGCAGCAGCAGCAACAGCGCCTCGCCCGTGGCCCCGTCGGTCGGCAGCCCAGCCAGCTGTCCTACCTTCGGACCTTAGTTTACTGCCGACACCACCCGATCATCGGTTCATGAGTTGGATGGGGCGACGGACTTTGCACGTGACGTTGCGCGGGCAAAAACTCCTCAGCTGGCCCCGCCTGCTGGCCTTCGTGTGCAGTCCAGCACCCGGGCCAACTCATCATTCGCCCAGCCACGGCTGAGTCAATCACCGAATTGCCGTCGGGAATTTGTCCCTTATTTTGACCTATTGTCCCTTATTTGGGAGTGAGAATGTTGGCAGCACTACGAGGGGCACAGCAGAAGGTAATCCACAAAAAGTGCCGAATCTCAAAGCTGAAATGTATCTGAAAGGCCTGGATAGAGTGAATGTGGAGAGGATGTTTCCACTAGTGGGAGAGTCTAGGACCAGAGGTCATAGCCTCAGAATGAAAGGATGCAACTTTAGAAAGGAGATGAGGAGGAATTTCTTTAGTCAGAGGGTGGTGAATCTATGATCATTGCCACAGACGGCTGTGGAGGCCAAGTCAAGGGATATTTTAAAGGTGGAAATTGATAGATTCTAGATTAGTACGGGTGCCAGGGATTATAGGGAGAAGGCAGGAGAATGGGGTTGAGAGGGAAAGGTGGATCAGCCATTATTAAATGGCGGAGTACAGTCAATGGGCCAAATGGCCTAATTCTGCTCCTAGTACTAGGAAACAAAGCTGGAGGAGAATGAAGGGAGATGATGGAGTCATTTCAAAGAGTGGTTTGATATATTTAGGATTTTATATTCAATATTATGTGGGTTAAGGAGTCACGACAAAGGAATTAAAAAAAGGACAAAATGCTGGAGTAACTCAGCAGGTCAGGCAGTATCCCTGGAGGACATGGATAAGTGATGTTTTGGGTCAAGAACCTTCTTCAGACTGATAGTGGGGAGGGAGGGGGGGGGGGGGGGAGAATAAAGCTGGAAAAGTTCTTTCCAATGACTATCGGATTCCTGAGCCCACCTGCACATAGAAACATAGAAAATAGGTGCAGGAGTAGGCCATTCGGCCCTTCGAGCCTGCACCGCCATTCAATATGATCATGGCTGATCATCCAACTCAGTATCCCATCCCTGCCTTCTCTCCATACCCTCTGATCCCTTTAGCCACAAGGGCCACATCTAACTCCCTCTTAAATATAGCCAATGAACTGGCCTCAACTACCTTCTGTGATAGAGAGTTCCACAGATTCACCACTCCCTGTGCACAAGCCTAACCTTTACCTTAGCGATGACAATGGAACACTGGGGGCCTCTTCCACCACCATGGACATTTTTCCAAGTGCATTTTGCACTGATATCTTGTTTTCTTCTGTACAGTATTGTATTTCTTTTCATTATCTTGTAGATTTGATGTGTAATTGACATACAGTTGATGTTATTGTGTGTTGTCGGGGTTTAGGTTCCTGTGATGCTGGTGCAAACAAGACTCTCTCTGTTTCCGGTACCTCACTATACTTGTACACAGAACATACCTTGACTTTTTTAGTTTAGTTTAGTTCAGAGACGTGAATCATGAAGGGACCGATTCCTTCTGCAGTTGTACAGAGCCCTAGTGAGCCCTAGTGTTGTCTGGCTGGCATGTGGACAGCGCCTTCACCACAACGAATGAACAAAACAAACAAACAAACAAACACAGACTTAAGAAGGGTTTCGGCCCGAAACGTTGCCTATTTCCTTCGCTCCATAGACGCTGCCGCACCCGCTGAGTTTCTCCAGCACTTTTGTCTACCTTCGATTTTCCAGCATCTGCAGTTCCTTCTTAAACACAGACTTATCCCCTGGGCAGAGGATTCTAAACTATAGTGCCACCCCCCCCACACCGGGCTCCCCTTTGTTCTCCCGTTGTTCTTCATGGTGGTCCCCCACGCGGGTCCCCAATGTCTCCCCCTCCCCCCGCACGCTCATCAACAGTGAGACCCCACTGGCACCGAGGCTCCTGTTGCTACCGAGTTCTGAGTCCCTTCGTACACATTTGCCCTGCACTGCGATTACTTGGTAATAGCCCTTGCTTTGAACATGTCCTCAAGCCATTGTAACAAAGTGTTTCATTCTGGGTTAGTACTGGTTCACACAGCGGGGTGCGACAGAAGTCACTAAGGGTGCGATTTTTAGACTATAGTAGCCTGGAGGTAGAAGACGTGAGAACAAATGTGACCCACACAGCATCACCAAATCAATGACTAATTCCTCCCCTCACCCCTGCATTAACACTGAAATCAGACGCAGCCAGCCTTTCACACAACGCTGTGTTCATGCTAAATAGGGTGTGGGGCATTAGCCTGTGAGGATTCACACCTTGCAAGAAATCTTTTCATCTGTCAGTTGTGCGTGGAATTTGAAAGACAAGGGTTACAATAGCCCGTGTCATGAAACATGAAGGTTGTTGAAATGCACATCAGGCTCCAGGCTTGCTCCTCCACACACCTCCAGGGGATTGTCAACTCTTATGTCCCCTCCTTCTTGTGCCTTGCCGTTCACGGTATTGAAGATACACACAAAAAGCTGGGGTAACTCAGTCTGAACAAGGGTCTCAACCCGAAACGTCACCCATTCCTTCTCTCTAGAGACGCTGCCTGTCCCGCTGAGTTACTCCAGCATTTTGTACCTATCTTTGAATCATACTATACGATGAATGAGTACATTCAATCCATGCATAAATATCCAAAGTCAAGTCAAGAGTGTTTAATTGTCATATGTATTGGCAACAGAACAATAACATTCTTATTTGCTGCAGCTGAAAGGGCCTGTCGCACGGGCATGCGACGTGCATGCAGCAAGCGCGACCTAAAGGGCCGGTCCCACCAGCATGCGCCTGCATGCGGCAAGCGCGACCTAACATGGTCGCTTGAGCCGTACGGCATGCGGCAAGCGTGACCAAACCAGAAGCGGGAGCCGCGCGGAGGTCGAGTGAGTGACACGGTGTCGAGGTGGCTGCGGGCCGGCAGGCCGTTGTCGCACGGAATTTTTGAACACGGTCAGTTTTTCGGAGCCCCGCGCGATGTCGGGACCAGCTCCGCACAACTCCATACGGCTCCGGCGATCGAAGTGGGACCGGCCCCGCGAGGCCGTACGGCTCAAGTGACCACGTTAGGTCGCGCTTGCCGCATGCAGGTCACATGCCCGTGGGACAGGACCTTAACTAGCCCATCAATGTAGCAGCACACAAATAAACATATATTAATTAATAATACATTAAACTAGGAACTGTAATGCTAGCAAACCATAATCGAGCAAAACCAAGGTATGAAGTGTAGTCTAAACCACAGAAGTACAACAGACAGTGCATAGAAAATATTACAGTGACAGAGTCACAGAGTGATACAGTGTGGAAACAGGCCCTTCAGCCCAACTTGCCCAAACCCACTAACATATCACAGCGACACTAGTCCCACCTGCCAGCATTTGGTCTATATCGCTCCAAACCTGTCCTATCCATGGTACACAAAAATGATGGAGAAACTTAGCGGGTGCAGCAGCATCTATGGAGCGAAGGAATTAGGTAACATTTCGGGCCGAAACCCTTCCTCAGACTGTCCTATCCATGTATTTGTCTAACTGTTTCTTAAATGTTGCGATGGTCCTAGCCTCAACTACCCCCTCTGGCAGCTTGTTCCATACACCCATCATCCTTTGTGTGAAAAAGTTACCCCTCAGATTCCCCTTCACCTTAAACCTATGTCCGCTGGTCCTCGAATCATCTACTCCGGGCAAAAGACTCTGTGCATCTACCCGATCTATTCCTCTCATGATTTTGTACACCTCTATAAGATCACCCCTCATCCTCCTGCACTCCAAGGAATAGAGTCCCAGCCTACTCAACCTCTCCCTATAGCTCAGAAGAGAAGGAGAAAGTAAAAAGTGAAAAGATAGAACCCCTAGAATACCAAACTAGTGTGACCAAAAAGTGAATAAGGATATGAGAGGAAAAAGAAAAAAGAAAAAAAGAAAAAAAGTCCCCTTGTCCCCCCTGGCTTCCATGCTATATTTATGGGTTCTGAGGTAACTAATGAGGTTAAAGTGGGGCCAGCAGCCCCTTCCACAAGAGGAGCAGGGGGTGTATGAACGGATGGATTGACTGGGCTTATATTCGCTGGACTTTACAAGGATGAGAGGGCATCTTATAGAAACATATAAAATTGTTAAGGGATTGGACAGGCTAGATGCAGGAAAAATGTTGGGGGAGTCCAGAACCAGAGGTCACAGTTTAAGAATAAGGGGGAGGACATTTAGGTCTGAGATGAGGAAAAAACTTTTTTCAGCCAGGGAGTTGTGAATCTGTGGAATTCTCTGCCACAAAAGGCAGTGGAGGCCAATTCACTGGGTGTTTTCAAGAGAGAGTCAGATATAGCTCCTAGGCCTAAAGGAATCAAGGGAATCAACGATAGGGGGGAAATGCAGGAACAGGATACTGATTCTGGATGATCAGCCATGATCATATTGAATATTGAATGGCGGTTTTAGTTTTTAGTTTTGGAGATACTGCGCGGAAACAGGCCGTTCGGCCCATCGGGTTCGTGCCAACCAGCCATCCCCGCACATTAACACTGTCCTACACCCACTAGGGACAATTTTTACATTTACCAAGCCAATTAACCTACAAACCTGTACGTCTTTGTAGTGTGGGAGGAAACCGAAGATCTCGGAGAGAAAACCCACGCAAGTCACGGGGAGAACGTACAAACTCCGTACAGACAGCACCCGTAGTCGGGATTGAACCCAGGTCTCCGGCGCTGCATTCGCTGTGAGGCAGCAACTCTACCGCTGCACCACCGTGACCCCCTGCGCCACCGTGTTGGTTCGAAAGGCTGAATGGCCAACTCCTGCAAAGTCAAAGTAGCGTTTATTGTCAAAGTAGCCTTTGTTTCTATGTATGACAGGGCGTGCGAGTGAGTGGTTTATGAGTCACCTTTCTCCTGCTAACTACTTAAAGGGCTTCACCCGCTTATGATGCAGTGAGTTAGAGCTCCCAATACCATTCCAAATGTTCTTTCTCCACTTTAAGTGATCATGGGATAGGTGTTTCCAGGAATCAGTGGGATATTGCTTTATTCAAGAAATCAATGAGCAAATCCTTGAATCTTTTTCTTAATGTACCTAGTAATCTTTTCCTTAGCATATATCCCAATGTGATAGACATAAAAAGCTGGAGTAACACAGCGGGTCAGACAACATGATTAAGAAGGAACTGCAGATGCTGGAAAATCGAAGGTAGACAAAAATGCTGGAGAAACTCAGCGGGTGCGGCAGCATCTATGGAGCGAAGGAAATAGGCAACGTTCCATAGAAACATAGAAATTAGGTGCAGGAGTAGGCCATTCGGCCCTTCGAGCCTGCACCGCCATTCAATATGATCATGGCTGATCATCCAACTCAGTATCCTGTACCTGCCTTCTCTCTATACCCTCTGATCCCCTTAGCCACAAGGGCCACATCTAACTCCCCCTTAAATATAGCCAATGAACTGGCCTCGCCTACCCTCTGTGGCAGAGAGTTCCAGAGATTCACCACTCTCTGTGTGAAAAAAGTTCTTCTCATCTCGGTTTTAAAGGATTTCCCCCTTATCCTTAAGCTGTGACTCCTTGTCCTGGACTTCCCCAACATCGGGAGCAATCTTCCTGCATCTAGCCTGTCCAGCCCCTTAAGAATTTTGTAAGTTTCTATAAGATCCCCTCTCAATCTCCTAAATTCTAGAGAGGATAAACCAAGTCTATCCAGTCTTTCTTCATAAGACAGTCCTGACATCCCAGGAATCAGTCTGGTGAACCTTCTCTGCACTCCCTCTATGGCAATAATGTCCTTCCTCAGATTTGGAGACCAAAACTGTACGCAATTTCGGGCCGAAACCCTTCTTCAGACAGCATCAAGAGTAGGAATAGGTGATGTTTTGGGTCGAGACCCATCTTCAGACTGTCATAGATAGCTATAAGGCAAATAACTAAGCAAGATGGTGATGTTTTCACTGCTGGTCAAATCAAACTGAAACAAATAAGTTGTTAATTATCGGATAAGCAGAGCCATCAATCAAAGCAATGGATAATAGCATTTTTGGAGAAGAGTTTGGGGTTGTTATTAATTGGATTTATTCTTGACCTGAAAAGGTTCATTAAATGAACAAATGTACTGTAGCTAAACAGCTAAACAGGAGAGTGAAGACAGCCAGTGCTCCACTCCCTTTCCTGTTGGAGATCTATCAGAAGTGTAGCATCAGCAGAGCCATCTCCATTATCAAGGACCACTATCATCCATCACACCACATCTCCTCCATTCTGCCATCTGGGAAGAGGTACAGGAGCATCAGCTGTAAAACCAGCAGGATGCCCCACAGCTTCTCCCCACAGGCTATAAGACTGGTTAACGGACTGTGTCCCCTCCCCATACACATACACCCCCACATCTAACCTCACCCAACACCTTGACAGCTGGACACCTGCAAAGGCAAAGTCACTGTTCGGTTTCAATGTCTGCTTTTAGTTCAATTTTACGTCTATTTTAGATATGACCATTTTTAAGTTGTATGTATTTATTTCAGTTTTTTTAAATTGCGCTGAGAAAAACTGATGAGAAACAATTTTTCATTTTTTCTGTGTATGTAAGTACTTGGTGAAATGACAATTAGGTTAATATTGAATATTGAATACTGAGTATGTGTGTTGGCTTATTGTTAGTGATTTATTCTGACATCGGGGGGGGGGGGGGGGAGAGTGCAGTGGAGAGATAAGTTTATTTGGCCTTCCATCACAGCTATGTGATGGATGTTTATGTTAAATGTAATTATTGTTGTGTCTGGGGTCTATTTGTATGTAATGTATGGCTGCAGAAACGGCATTTCGTTTGGACCTCTAGGGGTCCAAATGACAATTAAATTGACTCTGACTCTGACTCTCTGACTCTGACACTACAGAGTGGAGGCCTGGAACGCATTGCCAGGGGTGGTTGTGGAGGCAAAGACAATAGTGGAAACAAAGAACTGCAGATGCGGGTTTAGTAAAGATAAACACAAAGTGCTGGAGTAATTCAACGGGTCAGACAGCATCTGGACAAGGGGTTCACAGCTTAAGGATAAGGGGGAAATCCTTTAAAACCGAGATGAGGAGAACATTTTTCACACAGAGAGTGGTGAATCTCTGGAACTCTCTGCCACAGAGGGTAGTTGAGGCCAGTTCATTGGCTATATTTAAGAGGGAGTTAGATGTGGCCCTTGTGGCCAAGGGGATCAGAGGGTATGGAGAGAAGGCAGGTACGGGATACTGAGTTGGATGATCAGCCATGATCATATTGAATGGCGGTGCAGGCTCGAAAGGGCCGAATGGCCTACTCCTGCACCTAATTTCTATGTTTCTATGTTTCTATCTGCGGAGGAAAAGGAAAGGTGATGTTTTGCGTCGGGACCCTTCTTCAGACATCCATGATAGTGGTGTTTAAGAGGCTTTTAGATAGGCACATGCAAGGGCATGGAAAATGGATCATACACAGGCAGATGAGATCAGTTTAATTTGGCATTGCGTTCAGCGCAAACATTGTGGACCAAGGTTCCTGTCATGTTCTCTTCTAGGTTATATGTCCTATATTGTTGTACACTCACTTCCTATCATCTGCAAAGGGCTTCAATTGATTGTCAAGTGTTCCTATGATGTGGTGCTGATAGACTTCAGCATTTCTTGTGTGTTACTTTATCTTTGTCTAATCTAAATGGACTTTTTAAACAGTTGTTTTTAGTATTTTTTTAAACCCTTCAGATATAAAATGTGCCTGAAGCTAATTCTTTTTACACTAAGTAGATTTCCAAGTCCCAAAGTGTGGTCTCAGTTTTCATTATTCAATAAGTCATTGAGGGTGAAACTGATATTTGCTTGGATGTTTTGTCACCGTTATTGATGTACGTATGAAGACAGATAGCATGGAAGTGTCTGTCTTCAGATAATATAAGTAAGCTGCCAAGTAGCACAGTTTCCCCAGGCTCCACGAGTTTCCTTTATTGCTGCTTCTATTCATTCAAACGCCCGTGTGTACTTCATTCAACTGGCTCCTCTGCCTTACAAGCCAAGCCGAGTTTATGGCTTACAATACTTTGTTGACAATCCTGGTATCAGACCATTTGTCAGTGTGTTCAGGCAAAACAAATACATCAGAGAGAGTTCAATACTAGTTGTCACAATTCAAGTTTCACAGCATTTGTGGTGCCAGACCCAAAGCTCTTAAATTATTTTGCCTCATATTCGTCTGGTTTAATCCACTCATCAAAGTAAACAATGTCGAAATTCTTGCTCTGGAGTAAGAAATTGAATTCTAGAAAATATCCAAATATTTGTGAAACCATAACCATTGCAATTTTTTCCAAAATTTGTGTAGAATGAATATATTTTAAAAAAAGCATCTTCACGTGAAGAAGGTTTAGGGTGTGACTCTTTTGATTTTTGCTCAGAGTAGTTGATGATTGTTTTGACAAAGATATCAGTTCAGTTTAGTTTATTGTCACGTGTACCGAGGTGTAGTGAAAAACTTTAGTTGCCTGCTGTTCAGTCAGCGGAAAGACAATACATGATTACGATCAGGCCATTTACAATGTATAGATAGATAGATACATGATAAAGTAATCATATTTAGTGCAAGGTAAAGCTAGTAAAGTCTAGACAAAGATAGTCTGAGGGTCGATGTCGACTTTTTAATCTTGTCAAGGAACCATTAAAAACGTGGGAAGGAAAAGCTAATGAGATAGAACTCATGAACAAGATAAATCAAAAGTTGTCTTGCGGAAATGACTCTTCATTGAAGATTTGGCAACTTAGCCCTTCCATGAGCCTGTTGGCAAACATCGATGAGGGGCAGTGGAGGGTGGCAGGAGAATGCTGATAGATGTCACAGTGGCACAGCTGATAGAGCTGCCATCTCACAGCACCAGAGACCCACGGTTCAATCCTCACCTCAGGTGCTCTCTGTGTGAAATTTGCATGTTTTCCCTGTGAGCGTGTGGGTGTCCTCCGAGTTCTCCAATTTCCTCCCACATTCCAAAGACGTGAGGGTCTGTAGGTCGGTTGGCCTCTGTAAATTGCCCCTAGTCTGTGGGAGTGGCTGCAAAAGTGGGATAACATAGAACTAGTGAAAACGGATGATCGATGGGCAGTGTGGACATGGTGTGCAAAAGAGCCTATTTCCATGTTGTATCCCCACCAAAAAACTTAAACTCAGGGAATGTAAATTCTTCAAAGGGTCCCAGACCTGAATATTTCCAGCATTTTCTGTCCCGTTTTCTTTCCGATTTCCAGTAACTGCAGTTATTGATCGAGAAGATAAATTCCGTGCCTCTGCTCATTAAAAAATATATATTTCCTCGGTAATAGGCTTTCTAGTTCTAGTTACCTGTTCATCAATGGAGGAAAGCAATTTGGAAAAGACAGGTGTGTAGGAAGGAAGGTTTACACCGAAGATAGTCACAAAAAGCTGGAGTAACTCAGCGGGACAGGCAGCATCTCTGGAGAGAAGGAATGGGTGACGTTTCAGGTCGAGACCCTTCTTCAGACAGGTCAGGTCTGAAGAAGTTTAGTTTAATTTAGAAGTTTAGTTTAGAAGAAGGGTCTCGACCCGAAACGTCACCCATTCCTTCTCTCCAGAGATGCTGCCTGTCCCGCTGAGTTACTCCAGCTTTTTGTCTCTATCCAGGTTTCCCTGTCCAACAGAGTTCCCCACACAGTAATTGAACTCCAAAATTAAAATGAACCATCCGATGCAGGTTTGCAGGGGACTGACTGCTCCTGACTTTTGCCAGTGAAGGATACAGATCCAATTGCAACATCCATCATTTCCATTTCAACTACATTGTGTCATTTTTATTCAAAGGAGAGTTAGTAACTATTTTATTGTAAAATGATTTTTGGTTAAAATAGAGGCTGATCATATTTCTTTCAACATGAAATATGAGTTCAATTTGCGGTGGTGATTAAACAGTCACAGACTTGTGGTAACAATAGTCTTTTTGTGTTTCTCAAGCAGTTAAATGCACATTAATTTGAAATTTAATAATCCAGCTATACATCGGATGTCTGCAAGTAGTAAAGCTGAGAAATTAAATAAAGTTCTCGCTGTTGAAATGTAGGTCATTTGAATTCTTCTGATCAGAATATCCCATGTCTGCAACATTCTTTTCAACAAGGTTCTTGATCAAGACAAGTCGAGTCCTGAAACTGTTCTAAAATGAGCATCTGCTCCACACGACAACTGTTCCAGCACAATTACTGTACATGATTTGTTTGACAATATTGAAACTAACAGAGCCAGTGGCCTAGTGTCTATTAAACTGGCTTTAAAATTGTTCTTAGTAATAAATACAGCATTCACAATGGCGTATCGCTTATAGTTTAGTTTAGTTTAGTTTTGCTTTACAGCGTAGAAACAGGCCCATCGGCCCACCGAATCCGTACCGACCAGCGATCCCCACACATTAACACTATGCTATACAACTAGGGACAGTTTTGTACATTTACACCAAGCCAATTAACCTACAAACCTGTACGTCTTTGTAGTGTGGGAGGAAACCGAAGATCTCAGAGAAAACTCACGCAGGTCACGGGGAGAACGTACAAACTCCGTACAGACAGCACCCATAGTCGGGATCGAACCCGGTTCTCCGGCGCTGTAAGGCAGTAGCTTTACCGCTGCGCCACCGAGCTGCCAAGGTATTTAAGTTTTAGAAATGGATTTGTTCAGAATGGGTTTAGTTTAGTTTAGTTTCGAGAGACAGTATGGAAACAGACCCTTTGGCCCACCGAGTCCACACCATTCATCAATTACCTGATCATACGTTTCCAACATGAAACAGTGGTGGAAACCATATCAATGGTGAGTAAAGGGAAATGGAGAAAAATATAGAGCAATTTGGGGGTTATATGTAGGTATGTAGGTAATATTAGATAATTGGCTAATTGCCTCATTTCTATGTGTATGAAGGAACTGCATAATTTGGTTCAAAACGAAGATAGATACAAAATGCTGGAGTAACTCAGCGGGTGATGCTGCCTGTCCCGCTGAGTTACTTTAGCATTTTGTACCTATCTTTGCCTTGTTTCTATGCTGGATAATGATATGTGATTATAGTCTCTACCCAGGGCTGAACACTGGTTACTTGATATAACTTTGTTTCATATTGAAAATAAAATTCAGGTTTGTTTACACAATTATGAATTTGGTGGGACATCGTTTTTATTTTTATTTCAAAATCGACTTTATTCAGGTAATAAATATATACAAAACATGAACCGTGCAAAAAATCTATCCGACATTTTCGGAGGCTACACAAATTGTTCAATACAGTCTACATACATTGCTCAAATTTCACGCTTTGTCCTCTACCCGTGCCACTCATGTGGCCCACTGGCATGGAATCCCTTCCCTTATTTTGAGGGGTGTCTCCACCATACTCTGCCCCCCATGTCCAGCAGCGGAAGGACCCTAGACTGTGGTCCTCCCCCACCGAGCCTTGGCGTTGGCTGTGCCGAGCTTCCCTCAGCAGTGCAGCCTGCAGTCTGCAGTGGGCCAGTCAGCAGCATTCCCCGATGGACATCTCGCACCGCTGGGTGGTGAACAACGCTCGGGCAGACCTAAGAGCGTCTTTCACTGAGTTGATGATCCTCCAGCAGCACTCAATGTCAGTCTCTGAATGTGTCCCTGGGAACAGTCCGTAAATCACAGAGTCCTCTGTGACGGAGCTGTCCGGGATAATACCTTTATAGGTTTGGTGAGCAAGGGAAAAGAAAAGCATTTTCACTACTTGGTGTTCTTTTATAATCCGTCTGGGCAAAAGGATTGTAAATGACCACATGGGAACAGTTGCATGTAAAACAACTGCCAAGAATGAACTAAACAAACAGCCTGATGTCACTGCCTGTAAATGTTAAATACCTGTTTATTTCAGCAGCAGATAAAGCAGGCATTAAACTCTAAACCTTTTAAATCATAGTGTTTTAACAATTATATGATGAAACATGTTTAGCGTAAATTATCATCTGTGGGAAGGAACTGCAGATGCAGGCTTAAACTGAAGATAGACATAAAATGCTGGAGTAAAGGGCCTGTCCCACGAGCATGCGACTCCATGCGGCAAGCGTGACCTAACGTGGTCGCTTGAGCCGTACGGCCTCGCGGGGCCGGTCCCACTTCGATCGCCGGAGCCGTATGGAGTTGTGCGGAGTTGGTCCCGACATCGCGCGGGGCTCTGAAAAACTGACCATGTTCAAAAATTCCGCGCGGCAACGGCCTGCCGGCCCGCAGCCGCCTCGACACCGTACGTCACGCGCAAACTTCCCGCGGACTTCGCTCGAACTTCACGTCACTCACTCGACCTCCGCGCGGCCCCCGCTTCCGGTTTGGTCGCGTTTCGGGTCGAGACCCTTCTTCAGACAGAATTATTATCCTGCAGTCAGCACGCAAAACCTTAATGAAACATAACTTTTGGCCTGACGTCACCTTGCGGAGGGGAGAAAATGAAATTCCCTTTAAATATTTCAAATTCAAGCAAACTTTCACTTTGTCGGTTTTCGGGTGTAACGACAATAATATAAATCTTTCTCTTGGAGTGGGGGTGCAAGGTTAGTTAGTGGAAGTGTGGGGAGAATAGGTTATGGGATGTTTGTGGGGATGGGATGGCTCTATGTGTTGGCATAGATTTGTTGGGTTGGCATGGGTTTTGCTGTACAGAAATTTAGAATTCTCATTGAATGATGAATAAGAGGAAAGGGTGCTATCTGCACATTAAATTATGAGGTTCAACTGGTCTTGTTCCCAGTTTGAAACTTCCCGTATAACGCCCGGTGTGAATATAGATGTTTTGAGTAGAAAGGCCAGCTGTGGTGATATCATAGCATCTGTTCCAGCTACATCATTATCAGGGAGTGAGATTCAGTTAACATGTAAGCATTACAAAATATACATGACATCGCTGAGGAGTGGGCAGGGCAGACAAATTCCAAAAAATAACATTCCACAGATCGCTGTTGAATATTAAAGCTATTTAGTCAAGGCCAGAGATTCATAGAGCTGTACAGCACAGAAACAGGCCCTTTGGCCCACCTTGTCCATGTCGACCAATTTGGAATAATAATTTGTCCTTTTTGCCTACATTTGGCTCGTATCACTCTGAACCATTCCTATCCATAGCCCTATCCAAATATCTTTTACAAGTCCTAATTGTATCTGCTTCCATAGCTTCATCTCACAGCTCATTCCAGATATGGACTACCCTCTGTATGGAAAAAATTTGCCCCTGAACTCCATCTAAAATCTCTCCCCTCACACATTAAGCCTGTGCCCTCTAGTTTTAGGACTTTCTGCCCTTGGAAAAAGATTAAAAGCTATATTTTTTATTTATTTCTATTGTTAATACTCTTGTTTCCAGTGACATAGAAACATAGAAAATAGGTGCAGGAGTAGGCCATTCGGCCCTTCGAGCCTGCACCGCCATTCAATATGATCATGGCTGATCATCCAACTCAGTATCCCGTACCTGCCTTCTCTCCATACCCCCTGATCCCCTTAGCCACAAGGGCCACATCTAACTCCCTCTTAAAATATAGCCAATGAACTGGCCTCAACTACCCTCTGCGGCAGAGAGTTCCAGAGATTCACCACTCTCTGTGTGAAACATGTTTTTCTCATTTCGGTCCTAAAAGATTTCCCCCTTATCCTTAAGCTGTGACCCCTTGTTCTGGACTTCCCCAACATCGGGGACAATCTTCCTGCATCTAGCCTGTCCAACCCCTTAAGAATTTTGTAAGTTTCTATAAGATCCCCTCTCAATCTTCTAAATTCTAGAGAGTATAAAACCAAGTCTATCCAGTCGGGTCTTTCTTCATATGAAAGTCCTGACATCCCAGGAATCAGTCTGGTGAACCTTCTCTGTACTCCCTCTATGCAAGAATGTCTTTTCACAGATTAGGAGACCAAAACTGTACGCAATACTCCAGGTGTGGTCTCACCAAGTCCCTGTACAACTGCAGTAGACACTCCCTGCTCCTATACTCAAATCATTTTGCTATGAATGCTAACATATGTTGATGATATTGTATTCAAATTAAATTAAATTGAATTCAATATATTGTATTAAATATAAATGATAATTAATCTCAATGAAATTTGTATACGCACGTTTGTGTATTGGACACAATTGTTCTCAACTATTAATTTTGAGCCTTTCTACTCTCGTAGATAAAACTTATTGAAAAAGAAACAATGGTGTGTGAAATGTTGAGGGAAACTCAATAGATTAGAGACACTAGATGCTGGAGCATTTAGTAAATTGCTGGAAGAACTCAGATGGTCAAGCAGCATCTGTGGAGGCTGAGGGGAGGTCTGAAGAGGATTTCTGACCCAAAGTGTCACCTGTCCATTCCCTCCAGGGATGATACCTGACCTGCTGAATTCTTCCAGCACTTTGTGTTTTACTTAAACTTCCAGCATCGGCAGTTCCTTATTGTCAATGTTTCAGTCGAGTTCCTGCATGAGGACTCGGAGATTGGCCGTGGGAAAATATCCAGTAAATAGGGCCGCACAGTGGTGCAGCGGCAGAGGTGCTGCCTCACAGCACAAGAGACCTGGGTTTGATCCGAAAAACGGGTGCTGTCTGTGCAGAGTTTGTCCATTCTCCCCGTAATCGCGTAGGTTTTCCCCGGGTGCTCTGGTTTTCCCCTACGTTCCAAAGACGTGCAGGTTTGTAGGTTAGTTGGCTTCTCTAAAGTTGCCCCTAGTGTGTGGGATACCATAATACTAGTGTACCAGTGATCGATGGTCGGCTGGGACTCAGTAGGCCAAAGGGCCTATTTCCACACTATCTCTAAACTCAACTCTAATGGAAATGAATAGGAGAGGCGCAACAGAGGTAAATAACAGGTGGAGAGTCTGAAGAAGGGTTTCAGCCTGAAATGTTGCCTATTTCCTTCGCTCCATAGATGCTGCTGCACCCGCTGAGTTTCTCCAGCATTTTTGTCTACGATAAATAACAGGTAGAACCAGATGAAGAGGGGATGAGGGCAGATAGAATCCGGAGGGGGAGGGGGAATGTTGGAGTAAAATATTTAGGATTGAACGATCATTTTTTAAAAAGCAGCTTTTTGGCTCTTATGTAATGTCCCAAACAAAGTTCTTATTACTAAACAAGCAAACTGCACATTTCATTTGTTATGATTGCCATGCAAACTTTACTTGCCTTCATGCAAGGGGAAATCCTTGTAAGATCAAAAAGAATAATAATGGGAACTTCAAAGGTCCCAACTGGTGTTGCAGGAAGTGCTTCATTCAAGAGCTTCCTGTAGACACCTTCACCATTACATCTCGGCAGGAAGACACAATGGAAATGACCAGGTGTACTGAAAGTCCTTTTCTTTTAACTCCAACATGAGGCATTATTCACCTGCACACACATTGAACCATAATTGAATTGGTCAATGACCTTCTGGATGGCCTAGGTTACATTTTAAACCTAACTGCACCTTAAAGCAAACAAGCTTTGATTAGCTACATTATCCAGTCACTCTTGTGATGTTAATGTAAACTACCCAGACAACAATAATAATGTTAAAGTCAATGAATAACCAGGGCTTTATTTCTATTTAACAAACAAGGCCCACGTTGCCTTTTATCTGGGAGATTGGTGGTCTACAAGCACGTTTTGGAGGACAAGTTAGATAAGAGTTCATTAAATGCTGAACTCTGCGGGACAGACAGCATCTCTGGAGAGAAGGAATGTGTACAATTTTGGGTCGAGACCCTTCTTCAGACTCTGGAGAAAGGTCTCGACCCAAAATGTCCTCCATTCTTTCTTTCCAGAGATGCTGTCTGCCCCACTGAATTACTTCAGCTTTTTGTGTCTATCTTTGGTGTAAACCAGCATCTGCAGTTTCTTAACCATATAACCATATAACAATTACAGCACGGAAACAGGCCATCTCGACCCTTCTAGTCCGTGCCGAACACATAATCTCCCCTAGTCCCATATACCTGCGCTCAGACCATAACCCTCCATTCCCTTCCCATCCATATAACTATCCAATTTATTTTTAAATGATAAAAACGAACCTGCCTCCACCACCTTCACTGGAAGCTCATTCCACACAGCTACCACTCTCTGAGTAAAGAAGTTCCCCCTCATGTTACCCCTAAACTTCAGTCCCTTAATTCTCAAGTCATGTCCCCTTGTTTGAATCTTCCCTACTCTCAGTGGGAAAAGCTTTTCCACGTCAACTCTGTCTATCCCTCTCATCATTTAAAAAACCTCTATCAAGTCCCCCCTTAACCCTACACATTGCTTTCCTTAACGTTACTACACATTGCTTTCCTTAACGTTAGCAAATTTGCAGATGACATAAAGCTGGGTGGCAGTGTGAACCGTGAGGAGGATGCTATGAGGATGCAGGGTGACTTGGACAGGTTGGGGGAGTGGGCAGATGCATGGCAGATGAAGTTTAATGCAGATAAATGTGAGGTTATCCACTTTGGTAGCAAAACAGGAAGGCAGATTACTATCTAAATGGCATCAAGTTGGGAAAAGGGGAAGTACAACAGGATCTGGGGGT
This sequence comes from Leucoraja erinaceus, assembly GCF_028641065.1. NCBI lineage: Eukaryota > Metazoa > Chordata > Chondrichthyes > Rajiformes > Rajidae > Leucoraja > Leucoraja erinaceus. The sequence goes on along the minus strand of NC_073379.1, from coordinate 111,371,423 downwards.
CCTTGTACATCAGTCTATGAAAGTAAGCATGCAGGTGCAGCAGTCAGTGAAGTAAGCGAATGTTGGCCTTTATAACAAGAGGAATCAAATATAGGAGCAAAGAGGTACTTCTGCAGTTGTACAGAGCCCTAGTGAGACCACACCTGGAGTATTGTGTGCAGTTTTGGTCCTCTAATTTGAGAAAGGACATTCTTGCTATTGCGGGAGTGCAGTGTAGATTTACAAGGTTAATTCCCGGGATGGCGGGACTGTCATATGCTGAGAGAATGGAGCAGCTGGGTTTGTACACTGTGGAGTTTAGAAGGATGAGAGGAAATCTCATTGTAACATATAAGATTGTTAACGGTTTGGACACGCTAGAGGCAGGAAACATGTTCTGGATGTTGGGGGAGTTCAGAACCAGGGGCCACAGTTTAAGAATAAGGGGTAAGCCATTTAGAACGGAGATGAGGAAACACTTTTTCTCATAGAGAGTTGTGAGTCTGTGGAATTCTCTGCCTCAGAGGGCGGTAGAGGCAGGTTCTCTGGATGCTTTCAAGAGAGAACTAGATAGGGCTCTTAAAAATCAGGGGATATGGGGAGAAGGCAGGAACGGGGTACTGATTGGGGATGATCAGCCATGATCACATTGAATGGCAGTGCTGGCTCGAAGGGCCGAATGGCCTACTCCTGCACCTATTGTCTATTGTCTATAACTAATATTGTAATAAATAGTAATAATAATAATAATAATAACTTTATTTGTTAAGCACCTTAAAAAACAACCAAAGCTGACCAAAGTGCTGTACAGAAAAAAGAAAACAAGCAAGACATCATAAAACAGGCAGAACAACAGAACATACAGCTAACACGAGGCGCATAAATTACATACGAAAAAAAACAAAGTAAAACAAATATTGCAATAAATAATAATGGGTGGCACGTTGGTGCAGTGATAGAGTTGCTGCCTTACAGTGCATGAGACCATGGTTTAATCCTGACTATGGGTGCCATCTGCATGGAATTTGCATGTTCTCCCTGTGACCGCGTGGGTTTTCTTCAGGTGCCTCAGTCACCTCCGTTTTTCTAAAGACGTGTGGCTTTGCAGGTTCATTAGCCTGTGTGGGATTTCTCCGGGAACTCTGGCTTCCACCCACACTGCAAAGATGTACAGGGTTGTCGGCTAAAGGTAAAATTGTAAATTGTCTCTAGTGTGTGTAGGATAGTGTTAGTGTGTGTGTGGGGGGGGATGCTGGTCAGTGTGGACTCGGCAGGTCGAAAGGCTGCTTTTTCACTGTACCTCTAAACTAAAATTTAAAAAACTAAAATTAAGTGGCACATTATTGAATTGCATTTTAATGAGGCTTGTTTGAAACTCTCCAAGTCGAGCAACCTTGGCTATCACTCTGCCCTGATGAAATATGCTAAAGTACAAAATACACACCATCCTCTACAGAAAGTGCTTAGTCAAATCTCGGGGCAAAAAAACACCATTCTATTCATCAAGTAATCTGAGCCGAAATTATTTCAAAAATTGGCAGTATTTTAACTAATAGTTAAGATATGTGAGTTAAGTGGAAGTGAATAAAATTGTTTCAGAATTAATTTATATGCAACTTAAATTACACATGGTTGGAGTCTAGTTTACCTTCGAGGCTTTCCAAAACACAGGACCACTTCAGATGATATGTGGCTATCAGTAAGGATAAAAGCTATCATATGTACAGTTAAACCAGATACCCAAATCACAGGCAGGCAATTCTTCATTTCAAGAGTCAAGAGTCAATTGTCACTTGCACCAACTACAGAGCTATGACATTCTTACTGGCTGCGGCTTCACAGACAAATAATAGATATTAATCAGAATACATTAATGACCATAATATTCGGTAACCATAGTAGTGCATAAGCTGAGGTCAATAACTCCAACCAAAGAAACAGTCAAAGGTTCGGCTGAATAAGGATCTTGACCCATTCCTTCCCTCCAGAGATGCTGCCAGTCCCGCTGAGTTACTCCAGCTTTTTGTGTCCACTGTATCTTCGGTCAAAAGTTCATAGTTGCTGAGTTTAGTGTTCTGTAGTGCTCCGGAGCCTGATGGTTGCTAGGAAGACACTGTTCTTCAATTTGGTGGTCACGGTTTGGCAGGTTCCTGTACCTTCTTCACAATGTTTAGTTTGTTATTATTGTCACATGTACCGAGGTACAGTGAAAAGCTTTTGTTGCATGCTATCCAGAATCTGTAATATTTCATGTAATAGTGATATGAAGACGTGGCCAGGGTGTTATGAGTCTTTGATGATATTGGTTGCCTTTTTGAGGCAAAGCCTCCTGCACAGACTGCATATCAATCATATGTCAATCTAGTTTCGAATTATGTACAGTTTCCATTTAGATTGACTACCGAATGTTTTACTCATTTAGATATTAAGATTACGAAGAAACACAAAGATTTATTAAAAGCTAATGTTAGGCCTTTAATTGACCATATCAAGCACCAGTTTACTAAATGGTCACCAATGTCCGTATCTTTAATCGGCCCAATCAATGCTATTAAAATGTTTATCTTACCAAAATATTTGTATTTATTTCAGACGATACCAATTTTTATTGCTCAATCTTTGTTTGATATTATTGACTCCAAAATTTCTTCATATATATGGCAGAATAAAAATTTTACTTCGGAGTCACGTGAGTGACTACGTGAAGAACCCACCCAGCGCGCAGGCGCGGCATTACGTCAGCAGTGCAACAGCGGCAGCAGCTGGAGCCAGGCTCTCCAGCGGCAGCATAAAGTCAAGACCTCAGGTAAGTGCCTTTTTTGTGTTACAGAGTCGCTCAACGGTGAGAATATGGCCACCAGAAAGCGACCAGCCAGAAGGACTGCCTGCCCAACTCCACCCGAGGAGGGGTCCATAGCTGGGCGGCAGCCACCAGTAGCGGAGGAGCTATTTCAACGCTCCCGCTCACCCGACACCGAGCCGCCCCCAGTGCTGCAGATATCAACGCCCCGCACAGGGAGGAAGGCTACCCATAAAACGGACCGGCCGGTGTCCTCCGATTCGTCGGAGGAACGGGGACGCTCTCCACCGGCGAAACGGGGAGACGCCCGCATCAGCTGCATGAGGCAGCTCCTGGAGCAGATGATCAATGAGGAGATGCAGGCTAGGCATCTCCAAGGAGGACGGGCTTTGGCCTCCTCCTTACCATCACCACACCCTTCTGTACCCTCTATGTTCGAGGGCAGTAAGGGAGGCCAGGACTGGGCTGGCCTAGGGCAAGGGCAGGCGGACGACAACATAAGTATGCCGGGCGAGCTGGAAGAAGAGCTACTGGGTGTAGTCGGTCGGTACGCAGCGCCCCCAACGACCGGGATGGTACTACCACCTAGAATGGCGGCCAGCATCAATAGGCTTTCCAACAAGCCGCTGCAGGAGAAGGTCGTGCAGCAGACCCTTGACACCTATACAGCGCCAGAAAATTGCGAGGCGCTGCGGGTGAAAACTGTCAACGGGCAAATATGGAACCAGCTGGGGCAGCAGATCAGGACTCAGGAGGTAAAAATGCAGCGGGTCCTGAAGCTCCACACTGCAGCCATCACCGCCTTTGCTCGGTCCGTCGGTAACGACGAGTTCTCCATACCCCAGCAGGATGCGCTGGCGTTGATGTGCAACACCATGTACGAGCTCAACAGCCTACGGCGGGATAACATCAGGCCTGCCCTCAATCCGAAATATGCTGGCCTTTGCAAAGCTCCAGCGCCGGAACGAGAGGCGCTGCTATTTGGAGCAGACTTGGCCAAGAAACTTAAAGAATTGGAAGAGGCGGCCAAACCTGTGGGCCTCATGAGGGCAGCGCCAGGACCGAGCAGGGTGAAGACACCCAGGTGGCAGCACGCCTCGGCATCCACCAGTAGGTACCGAGCTGGTGAAAGCCTGGTGACCGCCTCCCACTACCCCCAGAGCTCTTTTTTAGAGCGGGGCCCAGGGCGGAGCCGTGGGAAGATGCGCCGCCCCACCGCAGCACCAACACGGACACCCTCGGGCCAAACCCATCGGAAACGCCCCCATAAATAAACATGGAGGTAGGTGGGTCTGGTTCCTGCCAACATGCACAGACAAAGGGTGTTGTGTTAACAGGAGGACGTTTGAGGTTCTTCAAGCATGTTTGGTGCTCCCTTACTAACAACAAGTTTATACTCAACAGTATCAGTGGATACAAAATTGAATTCAAACCAGAGGGATACTACATGGCAAGCATAGACATCAAGGATGCTTACTATTTAGTACCCATTCATAAGGATTATTACAAATATCTGAAATTTATCTGGATGGGCCAGCTATGGCAGTATAGAGCCTTGCCCAATGGTTTAACGACAGCTCCCAGATTATTTACAAAAATTCTTAAAGTGGCCATGAAAAAATTGAGAGAACAAAAACATTTAGTCGTGGCCTATCTAGACGATGTTCTCATATTAGGGAGAACAAGGGAACTAGCTGTCGCAGGAGTTTTAGCCACTAAACAACTCCTTGAAACTTTGGGATTCATTCTACACCCAGATAAATCAATATTGGAGCCTACTACTAACATGGATTACCTAGGCTTCACTATTGACACCATCCATATGACTGTCACTCTGCCCAGAGACAAAAAAGTTACACTTACAGAAGTCTGTAACCATTTAATTGCAATACCGCAACCAAGGATACGGCACGTCGCCAGAGTCATTGGTACTATAGTAGCAGCATTCCCGGCTGCCCAATATGGGCCCTTGCATTATCAAAATTTGCAAAGAGCAAGGACACATGCATTACGTCTTAATAGGGGGCATTATGACCGTAAAATGGAGTTACCCGCTGAAGCCAGATCAGAACTTCAGTGGTGGGTGGATAACATTTGGCACAGTCACAGTCCTATCGCCGTCGCCAATCCTAACATAACCATTACAACGGATGCCAGTGCTTTAGGCTGGGGAGCTACTAACTCTATAGACAGCACAGGTGGCAGATGGACTAACTCAGAGGCATCACTACTACAAACACTGGGCATTAACTTCTTGGAGATGCTCGCCGCCTTTTATGGGCTAAAAGCATATGCATCCGATATGCGGCATGTGCATGTTAGGATTATGATTGATAACACAACGGCGGTATCTTATATCAAGCACATGGGTGGCATAAAATCAGTATCATGCGACAAATTGACTACTATAATCTGGCAATGGTGTGTCAAGAGACATATTTGGCTATCAGCTGCCTATTTACCAGGCAAGCTAAATTCAGTGGCGGACACCAGGTCACGAAAATTCAACGACAACATCGAATGGATGTTGGACCCGAAACTATTTGCTAGAATTGTTAAGCAATATGGTACGCCAGATATAGATTTGTTTGCGTCTCGACTAAATCACCAACTACCCATGTATGTGGCTTGGGAACCAGACCCAGAGGCAGCAGCGGTAGATGCCTTCACGCTGGATTGGGGAAATTTCTTTTTCTATGCTTTCCCTCCCTTCTGCCTCATCAGTCGGGTACTCCAGAAAATTCAAGCTGACTCAGCCTCAGGCATTCTGGTCGTACCCGACTGGCCTACCCAACCATGGTTCCCAATTTTCCACGACATGGTGGTAGAGAAACCTATGGTCCTTCACAACCACCCCCAATTATTGACTCACCCGGTAACTGGCATAAGTCATCCATGCCATGAAAAATTGAACCTCCTGGTTTCCAGATTCTGAACAGACCTTACCAGGGATTGGGGTTATCAGAGAGAACAATCACCACCATGTCGGCATCCCTGCGAGTTTCCACCAAGAAACAGTACCTGACCTACATCAGGAAATGGGAACAGTACTGTCTGAAAGCAGGGACATCTTACAACACGGCTTCGATCACGGATGTGCTGGAGTTCCTGGCCCACCTGCACCATGACCAAAAGATGAGCTACAGTGCCATCAACGCAGCTCGGAGCGCCCTGTCCGCATACCTTATGCCCACAGGACAGCATTGTATTGGATCCCACCCTCTGGTTATCAAACTCCTTAAAGGGATTTATAACACCAAACCCCCTACACCTAGATACGCCCATGTGTGGGATGTTAGTGTAGTATTGTCACACCTTCGAGGTTGGCCTCCGGTGGGATCCCTGAGCCTGGAACAGTCCACTTACAAAACCCTCATGCTCATGGCGCTTGTGTCTGCTCAGAGGGTGCAGTCGCTGCATCAGTTAGTCTGGACCACATGGTGACCACCCCAGATTCCATTACGTTTACCATGCCGGGGTTGGTTAAACAGAGCAGGCCAGGTATATCCAACTCCCCGTTGATCTTCCGGGCCTACCCTCCAGAACCTAGGCTGTGTGTGGTGACCCACCTTTATGATTACATAGACACAACCCAGACTCTTAGAGGGAGAGAGAAAGCCTTATGGGTCAGCCATAAAAGCCTTTTGGACGGGTTACCAGCCAGACAATATCCAGATGGTTGAAACAGGTCCTTAATACGGCGGGGATTAACACGGATGTTTTTAAATTCCATTCAACCAGGGCAGCGTCCATGTCAGCGGCGGATCGGATGCAGGTTCCTCTAGACCACATCCTTAGTGCAGCGGGATGGTCAAGGGAATCGACATTCCAAAAATTCTACCGCAAACCGCTGATGGAGAAGGACGTCTTTGCGGAAACAATTTTAGAAACCGCAAATTTATAATTTAATGCCCAGGGGAGCTATTTTTTGTTGTTGTTAATAAACATTTGTTTTTTAAAACACACAAATTCGTTGGTCTTTAGATACCACTTCCTCCCTCGATGATCTTTCGGCAGTGAGTGATATAACTGTTACACGGTTTGAAATCACAGACCTTTGAAGTCTTCACGTAGTCACTCACGTGACTCCGAAGTAAAATAGTGAGATTAAACGAGTACTTACCAGTACGAAGTTTGATCTGTATTTTATGAGGAGTTACGATGAGGGATTACGTGCCCTCCGCTCCCACCCTCATTGTATAGATCAAACTCGGCCTGATGTCTCATTAATCTTAACTATCTTTACTTCAATTTGTGTCTATCTGTGATTCCACACCGCTGCTTGGAAGTATGCCGCGCCTGCGCGCTGGGTGGGTTCTTCACGTAATCCCTCATCGTAACTCCTCATAAAATACAGATCAAACTTCGTACTGGTAAGTACTCGTTTAATCTCACTATTCTATTCTTGACTAAGTAAAAAATACTTACAGAAATCATATGTCAAACTAATAAACTTAACTTAGAATGTTTTAAAGGGACCGATATAGTAGGTATGTTACAATACTTACCTTCAGCGGCGCTGCAGTTCTGCCACTGGCCGTGTGCGCGATTTTGGCGCCTTTGGGGGGGGGGGTTAAAAGCAGTTTTCACCTACCTTGTCCTGGATTATATTTCCTCGGACTGCTAGCTTTTGCTGAAGAATCGTTCCGATGGGCTTTCTGTGAATTTTTTTTTTAAACGCCCGACAAGTTCAGCACTGGAGTAATTTAAAAATCAGCTTCAAAAGCCGTCATCGCCGACAACGGGGACGGATTTCACGTACGGGACAGGTAAAGGAAAGCCGTTTATTTTATGAATAAAAGTGGTCCTTAAGATGCCTTTAATTTACATTTTACATTGCGAAACGGTAATTTTTTTCCCCATACAAACCGGCAGTATTTTTCCTACCGATATGGGGTTTGAATTCACTGCAACCACAACGTTCCAAATGATCACGTTCCAGAAAAACCCACTCGCAAGATGATTGAAATGGCCATTAATTTGCAGGTATTAAACACTAAATTCCTTCCATTTGGCCTATAAACCCATGACAATGAGATTTAAAAATCATGTTATATTGTGAATTAATGTGTGTATGTTATTTGGACACTTAGGCTATTTAAAAATGTTAATCTTTTCTTAAGAAATGGATAGATGTTTAGATCTAGTAATTAAATTTTGTAATTAGCTACAATTGGGTAACTAACTAATTATAATTTAATTTCAGGTCATCCAAGTTAGATTGTTTCATATTTGTTTCAGAATGTCAGTACTCGGATCTCTGGGTCTAGTAAGTAAAGTTATGAATGTTCAAGTCAAGTCAAGTCAAGTCACATTTATTTATATAGCACATTTAAAAAACAACTCTCATTGGCCAAGGTGCCTTACATTTGTTATAAGTATAGTATAGACAAACAAGCTACATACATATGTACATGTAGCCCTCGCTCAGTGGACGTCAGGAAAGGCTTGGGAGTACAGATATGTTTTTAGTCTAGACTTAAAGGAGTCGATGGAGGGGGCAGTTCTGATGGGAAGGGGGATGCTGTTCCACAGTCTAGGAGCTACAACCACAAAGGCACGGTCGCCCCTGAGCTTATGCCTAGACTGCGGGATATTCAGCAGCCCCAAGTCGGCCGATCTGAGGGACCTGGAGGTGGAGTGGTGGGTGAGAAGACTTTTAATGTAGGAGGGGGCAAGCCCATTGAGGGCTTTGTAGACATGGAGGATGGTCTTGAAATGTATACAGAACCGCACAGGGAGCCAGTGGAGAGAGGCCAGGATCGGGGTGATGTGGTCCCTTTTTCAGGTGCCCGTCAGGAGTCTCGCTGCGGCGTTTTGGACCAGTTGCAGGCGGGACAGGGAAGATTGGCTGATGCCAGTGTAAAGGGAGTTGCAGTAATCTAGGCGGGAGGAGATAAATGTGTGGATGATCTTTTCCAGGTCATCAAACTGGAGGAATTGTTTTATTTTAGCTATCGTCCGAAGCTGGAAGAAGCTAGCTTTTACCACGGCATTGACTTGTTTGTCAAATTTCAATGCTGAGTCAAATATCACGCCGAGGTTTTTGACGTGAGGTTTGAGTAGTGGGGCAAGGCTTCCAAGACTGCCTGCTATCATTTTGATGGATCCGAGGGGCCGAGAAGGATGACCTCAGACTTACTCTTGTTTAGTTGGAGGAAGTTCTGGGCCATCCAACACTTTATACCCTCGAGGCAGCGGGTAAGGTTAAGCAGATTTGATAGGTTTTTGAGCTTCAGGGGTAGATAGAGTTGGGTATCGTCTGCGTAGCAATGGAAGGGAATGCCGTGCCTTTCAATGCCTTGGCCTAAGGGGAGCATATACAGGGGGAGAAGAGAATGGGGCCAAGGATGGAACCTTGTGGAACCCCACAGCAGAGGAGAAAGAGTTGCCTATGTTAGTAGAGAAACTCCTACCTGTGTTGGTGCTCGTCAGGTTTAGATTGGCTGTGGGCAGTTGGGTTCAAGCAATCAATTAATAAATGGTGCATTATTGTCACAAATCTGTGAAGTGCAAATACACAGTGAAATTCTTTCTTACAAGTAGAGTATTGCTGCACCATCCCCAATTAGCAGTTTAGTTTAGTTTAGCTTAGAGACACAGCGTGGAAATAGGCCCTTCGGCCCACTGGATCCATGCTGACCATTGAACCCTGCACATTGACATTATCCTACACACCCACACACTAGGGGCAATGTTTTACATTTATACCAGGCCAATTTACCTACATACCTGTACGTCTTTGGAGTGTGGGAGGAAACTGAAGATCTCGTAGAAAACCCACGTGGTCACGGGGATAACGTAAAAACTCCATACAGACAGCACCCGTAGCCGGGATCGAACCCGGGTCTCCTGCGCTGCAAGCGCTGTAAGGCCACAACTCTACTGCTGTGCCACCATGCTGCCCAGTACAGAAATAGTCCACTGAGCCCACATGATATGTCCATGGTCAGGTGTCCATGAGAACAAAACAAGCGTGCTTGATGAATGGAACAATTGTTTTGAGATGTGCAATGTCCCATGAAGTGCATAACTGTATCCTTGTGGCAGATCATGTAGGGGAATTGGTTACAGAACATATAATTCTATTTCTTTACAGGTTTTTCATAGATTGATGTCTGGGATGCAAGTATGCCCTCAATATGTTCCAACCAAGTAGCAAAATCCCATTGATTACTTCTGACATTCTAAGATTCCATTAACATTACTTCGCTGATGTGTAATCGATAGTTAAACAGTGTAAACGGGTACTACAAACAGTGCAACTGACAAGACATGCGCGATTAAAGGCAAAGTTGCCAAATACCCATGAAAAGAAAACTCCCAGGGAAAAAGAAGTTCTGAAGATGGTGTTTAAGAAGGAACTGCAGATGCTGGAAGATCGAAGGTACACAAAAATGCTGGAGAAACTCAGCGGGTGCAGCAGCATCTGAAGAAGGGTTTCGGCCTGAAACGTTGCCTATTTCCTTCGCTCCATAGATGCTGCTGCACCCGCTGAGTTTCTCCAGCATTTTTGTCTACCTTACTCAGAGAGGTTTAAGGTGTGATACTAAAAGTTGGGAATATTAACATTGGAGACAAAGTCTTTCAGAGAGACCTTATAATTTTTAAGATTCAAAACTATCGGTGAAGTTAAAATCATAAATTATTGAAAAGAAAATCGTGTTTTTGGTCAAGGAATAGGGCTCACGTTAACTTTAACACATGGTGAAGATTGAACTGCTTGGTGCAGAGCAAAAAAAAAAAACGTTATTTATTGAGAATCCCTGCAATTAAGTGTAGTTCTGTGAGGTAGAAAGGCTGATTATTCCAGACTTAAAAGTATCTTTCTACCTCTGCCTTAAAATATTGAAAGACCCTGCTTCCACCAGATGGTTCAAAGCTATCTCTGACAGAATGAAAAACAGCTGATCTCTCGAGTGATGCGTTGGCTCGCTAACTCCTTCCTGTACTCTGTCCCATCATTGTTGGTGGTCCGGCCCACCACAGTGGTGACATCTGAGAACGTAGATGGAATTATAGCTGAATTTGGTTGCACTGTATAGGAAGTGTAGAGTGTTCTCACTGGAGGTTCAGAAGTGATTTAATGTACGTTTTCTAAAACCATAAGGGGCATTAAAGTATAGGGGAGTCCAAAGCTAGCAGGCATAGGTTTAAGGTGAGAGGGGAAAGATTTAATGGGAACCTGAGGGAAAACATTTTCAGAGAGTGGTGACTATATGGAATGAGTGGCCAGAGGCATCAGCAGAGGCAGATACAATGACAACATGTAAAAGGTGTACAGGGCCTTGGTGAGACCACACCTGGAGTATTGCGTACAGTTTTGGTCTCCAAATCTGAGGAAGGACATTATTGCCATTGAGGGAGTGCAGAGAAGGTTCACCAGACTGATTCCTGGGATGTCAGGACTGTCATATGAAGAAAGACTGGATAGACTTGGTTTATACTCTCTAGAATTTAGGAGATTGAGAGGGGATCTTATAGAAACTTACAAAATTCGTAAGGGGTTGGACAGGCTAGATGCAGGAAGATTGTTCCCGATGTTGGGGAAGTCCAGGACAAGGGGTCACAGCTTAAGGATAAGGGGGAAATCCTTTAAAACTGAGATGAGAAGAACTTTTTTCACACAGAGAGTGGTGAATCTCTGGAACTCTCTGCCACAGAGGGTAGTTGAGGCCAGTTCATTGGCTATATTTAAGAGGGAGTTAGATGTGGTATGGAGAGAAGGCAGGTACGGGATACTGAGTTGGATGATCAGCCATGATCATATTGAATGGCGGTGCAGGCTCGAAGGGTCGAATGGCCTACTCCTGCACCTAATTTCTATGTTTCTATGTTTCTATGTTTCTAAAAGGCATTTGGATATGTACATGGCTTAGAGGGATAAGGATCAAGTACAGAAATGAGCTCATTGGGCACCGTGATGGTATGAATGAGATGGACAGAAAGGCCAGTTTCTCAGCTGTAACATTCCATGACTCAAATGCCATTTCCCTGTAGACTTGTTCTGTAGACATAGAGTCATAGAGTGATACAGTGTGGAAACAGGCCCTTCAGCCCAACTTACCCACACCGGCCAACAATGTCCCAGCTACATCACCTGCCCATGTTTGGTCCATATCCATCCAAATCTGTCCTATCCATGTACCTGTTTCTTAAACGTTGGGATAGTCCCAGTCTCAACTACCTCCTCTGGCAGCTTGTTCCATACACCCACCACCCTTTGCATGAAAATATTACCCCTCAGATTCGATTAAAAGCCTTTATGCTTTGGTGATCCAAACGCTGGTATAGAGGTTGCTTAAATGTGTATCTTCTGTCTCCACCACTTCCTCAGTCAGGGCATTGCAGGTTTCAAATACTCTGTGTGTGACAAAAGTACATCTCAGATGCCCACGGGATGAGTGGCTATTTGCTCAAACCAAACATTGTGAAGATCAGTCCCTAGCCTAATCATTGTTCGACCGTCAGCTATTTCATTCCATTCTAATCTGAAACTGAACCAGACTATAATGCGTATCTCATCTCAGGATTAAGGACTGTCCCTCACGCTAACATTATGTCTCTAATACAGGATGTTCCAGCCCGACAAACAGCCGTTTTAGCATTTACCTCACGTTACTCTTGCAGAGAATCCTGCATGTTTCAATGAGATCACTGATGCCCCTGTCCCACTTAGGAAACCTCAACGGAAACCTCTGGAGAGTTTGCGCCCCGCCCAAGGTTTCTGTGCGGTTCCCGGAGGTTGCAGGTGGTTGCCGGAGGTTGCAGGTAGTAGAAGCAGGTAGGGAGACTGACACAAACCTCCGGGAACCGCACGGAAACCTTGGGTGGGGCGCAAACTCTCCAGAGGTTTCTGTTCAGGTTTCCTAAGTGGGACAGGGGCATACGAGTCATACAGCATGGACACAGGCCCTTCAGCCCAACTTGCCTACACCGGCCAAACAGCTCCAATCTACACTAGTCCCACCTGCCTACATTTGGCCCATATCTCTCTAAACCTGTCCTATCCATGGACCTGTGTTTCCTAAACTTCTTGTTGTTACTTGAAATGGAGCAAAGGAGATTTACTAGACCAGTATCTGGCTTGAACGAATGATATCAATGATATCAAGTCACAGTGAATGATACAGGTTGTATGGAGGGATTGAGAAACTTATGTTGCATTGGAAGGAACTGCAGGTGCTAGTTTAAGCCAAAGATAGACACAAAATGCTGGAGGAACTCAGTGGATCAGGCAGCATCTCTGGAAAAAAGGAGTAGGTGACTTTTCGGGTTGGAACCCTTCTTCAGTCTGATGATGGGGGGGGATGAAGGAGTTACTTTAAATTAGAGAATTCAATGTTCATACTGCTGGGTTGTAAGCTGCCCAAGCGAAAGATGAACTTACATTGCTTTTTCTTGGCATAGAGAAGATTAAAGGAACGTTTGATTAATGTATTAAAACTCATGTAACGTTTTGATAGAGTGATTAAGCAGTAACTTTCTAAGGACAGAAAGGTCATTAAAAAAAAAACTTATAGCATAACCTAACAAAAGAACCAAATGTGAGACAAATGACTCACGATGATTAAAAGGGAAATGGGTCAATCCTTCAGTGGCAATTTTTTGCAGGGATTTTCAATTCAAAGAGACATCACATCGGAAGGTCATCTTTACTCCAATTCTGTATGAATCTGATCCTGCAGACCGCCAAACATCACACGGCTGCAATAAAATTAATTCAAATGAATGCTTGTTAAAGTGAAAAGCCACATTGTTGATTTGAATTGGAGGGAACACTAGAAAATATCATTCATTTCAAATGTGTATACTGATGATTCACCGCTGCAAGAGTGGAAAGTATCATTTTTGCCTCAAATGCACAGAGGATTTGAGGGGTCCAAGTCCATAACTCCTTGAAAATGGCAACGCAAGCAAGTAGGGGAATATTTTTAATGTGGAGATTGACATATGTTTGATTAGTATGGGTACCAGGGGTTACAGGGAGAAGGCAGGAGAATGTGGTTGGGGAAAGATAGATCAGCCATGATTGAATGACTGAGTAGACTTGATGGGCTGAATGGCCTAATTCTGCCCCAGTAACTTATGAACATGGTATGCTTGTATTCATTGGTCTGGGCTTTGAGTATAAGAGTCAGCTAGTGATGATGCAGCTTTATAGGACATTAGTTTGGCCACATTTGGAGTATTTCATACACTTCTCATTGCCCCATCACAGGAAAGATGTGAAGGCTTTGGAGAAGGTACAGAAGAAGTTTCTTGTAATGTTGCGTGGATTAGAGGACATTGGCTATAAGGAAAATTTGGGCAAACTTGTATTCTTTTCTCTGGGATGTCAGAGGCTGGGGGGAGACATGACAGAAGTATATCAAATTAGGAGTGGCATAGATAGGGGAGACACTCAGAACCTACTTCCCCATGGTGGAAATGTCAAAGATTAGAGGACATAGTTTTAAGGTGAAAGAGATATGGTTCAAGATTCAAGATTCAAGTGAGTTTATTGTCATGTGTCCCTGATAGGACAATTAAATTCTTGCTTTGCTTCAGCACAACAGAACCTAGTCGGCATGAATACAGAACAGATCAGTGTGTCCATATACCATTATATAAATATATTCACACATGAATAAATAAAATGATAAAGTGCAAATAACAGATAATGGGTTATTAATGTTCAGAGTTTTGTCCGAGCCAGGTTTAATAGCCTGATGGCTGTGGGGAAGTAGATATTCCTGAACCTGGTTGTTGCAGTCTTCAGGCTCCTGTACCTTCTACCTGAAGGTAGCGGGGAGATGAGTGTGTGGCCAGGATGGTGTGGATCCTTGATGATGCTGCCAGTCTTTTTGAGGCAGCGACTGCGATAAATCCCCTCGATGGAAGGGAGGTCAGAGCCGATGATGGACTGGGCAGTGTTTACTACGTTTGTAGTAAAGATGATGTGCTGTCAAGGATGCTGGTGGAGGCAGATAGTTGTGTTCAAGAGGCGTTTGGATAGGCACATGGATATACAGGGAAGAGAGGAATATGGGTCATGTACGGGCAGAAGAGCTTGGTGGGCCGAAGGGCCTGTAGCAGTTCAGTGCTGTGCTGTGTGCTAATGAGAACAACTGAGTGTGAAACAATAGTGAGAGCAATCCACACCTTTTCCAACTCAGCGATGCATAATATTATTACCTGCAAAGTGAGGTGTGGCTAATATTCAACCACCAGGCTTAGTGCTTTGATTTCCACTTTTCTCCCTTCTTCATTAATTGTGAACAGACATTGAAAAATTAACCTTTTCAGACGTAGAACGAGAGCAAAAATGTAAATGTATTCCACTGAATAAACTCACCCACAGCTTAATAAGATGTACATTTCCATCAGGTACTTGTCTATAAATCACAGCAACTGCTCGTACGACCAAGCTAATAGTCTTTCCCTCCAATTAAAAACGTATGTATTGGAACAATTGGAACAGTTCTGGGATGTGTAATGGTTGTTAAATGAGACGTGGAAATAACAACAGCTGCAAAACATTTGGGGTATTGGAGCAGCAATTACCTTCTAGTTGTCCTTTTATGAGTTTCGGAGATCCAAAATTCATCGACCAAGTCATTATTGTTTAGTTTTAGAAGTCAGAATTCACGGCAACCAGAATCAAATAAAATATGAGCAGGTCAACTAAATTTAACTCCAAGTTGTATAAAAAACGAATTTTATAGCCGCACAATACAACTTCTATCATGGTGAATATCTATTCCTGCTGCATGAAATAAACCAATAGTGGAATAACCCTTGATGGTTTGTGACGGGGATGCACCTCCATTTCACATTTACATGAAGTATGAGTGCCATGTTACATAGAAACATAGAAATTAGGTGCAGGAGTAGGCCATTCGGCCCTTCGAGCCTGCACCGCCATTCAATATGATCATGGCTGATCATCCAACTCAGTATCCCGTACCTGCCTTCTCTCCATACCCTCTGATCCCCTTTAGCCACAAGGGCCACATCTAACTCCCTCTTAAATATAGCCAATGAACTGGCCTCGACTACCCTCTGTGGCAGAGAGTTCCACAGATTCACCACTCTCTGTGTGAAAAAAGTTCTTCTCATCTCGGTTTTAAAGGATTTCCCCCTTATCCTTAAGCTGTGACCCCTTGTCCTGGACCTCCCCAACGTCAGGAGCAATCTTCCTGCATCTAGCCTGTCCAACCCCTTAAGAATTTTGTAAGTTTCTATAAGATCCCCTCTCAATCTCCTAAATTCTAGAGAGTATAAACCTAGTCTATCCAGTCTTTCTTCATAAGACAGTCCTGACATCCCAGGAATCAGTCTGGTGAGCATTCTCTGCACTCCCTCTATGGCAATAATGTCCTTCCTCAGATTTGGAGACCAAAACTATACGCAATACTCCAGGTGTGGTCTCACCAAGACCCTGTACAACTGCAGTAGAACCTCCCAGCTCCTATACTCAAATCCTTTTGCTATGTTCTCCAGAGATGCTGCCTGACCTGTAGAGTTACTCCAGTACTTTGTGTTCTATTGTGTATTAACCAGCATCTGCAGTTCTTTGTTTCTACAGAAGAGCTTTTTGCACTGTTACATAGAACATGGAGCAATATAACACAGGAATAGACCCACCTTCCCATAATATCTGTGCTGGACCTGATGCCAAAACCTACTCTTATCTACCCTCACATAATGCATATCCCTCCATTCCCTGCATATTCATGTACCCATCAAAAAGTCTCTTAAACTCCACTATCATATCTGCCTTCACCAAGAGCCCTGGCAGTGTGTTCTAGGTACTCATATCCCATGTGTAAAATAACTTGCCCCAGTCTGAAGTAGGGACCCTACCCAAAGGATAGTCCGAGGGTCACCAAAGAGGTAGGTAGTGACTCAGCGCTGCTCCCTGGTTGTGGTTGAATGGTTTTGCCTGACCTGCTGAATTACTCCAGCACTTTAAGTCTACAGCATTGAAAATATGTTTGGATGTTCCAATTTCCACTGTTTGATTTTTTCATCGTTTCATCCCATTTATCTTTAAGTCAATTTAAGTCAATTTAATTGTCACTTGGACCCCTTGAGGTCCAAACGAAATGCCGTTTCTGCAGCCATACATTACAAACAAATAGACCCAAGACACAACATAATTTACAGTTTACATAAACATCCATCACATCGCTGTGATGGAAGGCCAAAAAAACGTATCCACTCTTACCCCCCCCCCCCCCCCCCCCCCCCCCCCCCCCCCCCCCCCCCCCCCATGTCAGAGTCAAAGTCAAAGCCCCCGGCTGGCGATGGCGATTGTCCCGCGGCCATTAAAGCCACACCGGGTGGTGCAAGGTCGCACACCGGGTCTTGGTGTTAGAGCCCCCGGCGTGCGCTCGCAGAGTCCCGCGGCCATTCCAAGCCCCGCTCCAGGAGCTCTTCAACCCCGCAACTCGGGCGGGAGAAGTCGCCGTTGCAGGAGCCCTTTCTCCCTCCAGGGACCCGCGGGCTCCCGGTGCCGCCGTCCGCCAGACCCGCAGTTGCAGCCTCCGAATCTCCGGAGGTCGGGCCGCAGCAGCAGCAGTAGCAGCAGCGCTCCACCACCGCTCCACCCGCTCCGGACTCGGCCAGCTCCGCGACGAAGTGAGTCAGCACCAGAGTCCCCGGTCTTCTCCTGTTGGAGGCCGCTCCACATTGCAACCCCAACCGTGCAGGGAGAGATTTAAAAGTTACCCCCTCCCTCCCACCCCCCACATACACACACACACCCCAACAAAAAATAACAAAAACTACATAAAAACATAGACAAAAATAATAAAAACGCGGACGGGCTGTAGAGGCCGCTGCTGACGTGAGTCGCGCCGCCTACCGGATGCAGTTTTCTGTTGCACTTTACTGTTCTATCTCGCCCCTACGTTTCTCCTCTTTTTCCTTTTGACGCAGTTTTTTCCTTCAGAGCCCCGGAGGCTCGGTCATGACGACAACGTCAGGAGCTCGCAGGTCCCAGGTTGGTGACCTGTTTTTTCCGGAGCTCCCGTACCAACAGCTTCGTCCGCTGGACTGGAGGGCGGCAGCTTCAGTCTGGATCGCCTCAACGCAGATGGAGAACAAGGAGGAAAGAGACAGTGACTTTAAGACTTTTGCCTTCCATCACAGTGAGGAGGTGCCTGGTGATCAGGGGGTATGGAGAGAAGGCAGGTACGGGATACTGAGTTGGATGATCAGCCATGATCATATTGAATGGCGGTGCAGGCTCGAAGGGCCGAATGGCCTACTCCTGCACCTAATTTCTATGTTTCTATGTTTCTATGTGAACATTGTGGTGGATGTTAAATTTGTGTTTATTGTGTGTTCTGTTATTTTATTCTATGTATGACTGCAAGGCAAACAATTTCGTTCAGACCGAAAGGTCTGAATGGCAATAAAGGAGACTTCACGTCAGTTCTCCCTCTCTCGGCAGCCTCAACTACAAGTCTCAGTTAATAGGGGGGAAGATCATGGATAACTCGATTA
This sequence comes from Leucoraja erinaceus, assembly GCF_028641065.1. NCBI lineage: Eukaryota > Metazoa > Chordata > Chondrichthyes > Rajiformes > Rajidae > Leucoraja > Leucoraja erinaceus. Next base: position 111,353,149 of record NC_073379.1, on the reverse strand, counting down.
AAACTGGAACCCAAATTGACCCGTGGACTGCGGAGTCGTGGCTTGATCAGCCGCCCTGTGAGATATGAGGCTTGTGGATGAGCACCGGCCCACCGGTTCAAATGAATTTCAAGAATGTAATTGTCCTATACAGGGACACATGACAATAAACTCACTTGAATCAAAGAGCATCAATGTATTTTTTTTACCGACAAATGCAAGGTAACACTGTCCTTACGCACCAACAATAGCGCATTCTCTGCCGAAGAATCCCCGCCCCCATAAAACTGCGCTGTTTCTTGTTTCACAAGGTCTCAGAGCTAGGAGGGGGTAACAAATAATGTTGAAAACTGCCTGGGAAGTCGACGTTGCTACCACGTCACTGGGAATTGGATGAAACTCGCCCAGCTACGCGTACGGAAGGAAATCCTGGCACATTTGAAACAAATCCTATAAGGCGGATCCCCATTAACCGGCACACAGGAGCGAAGGAAACATCGAAAAATGGGTGTTTAAGAAGGAACAGCAGATGCAGGAAAATCGAAGGTAGACAAAAGTGCTGGAGAAACTCAGCGGGTGCAGCAGCATCTTAGATGCTGCTGCACCCGCTGAGTTTCTCCAGCACTTTTGTCTACCTTCCAAAAAGGGGTACAGGGCTTAGGCCATTCGGCCCTTCTGAGCCAGCACCGCCATTCAACATGATCGTGGCTGGCCATCTAAAATCAGCCCAAATGTGGTGTTTAAACAAGGATCAAACGCCCCGACGTTGCAATGGTCTCAGCGAAGCGGTGGAATACCCCAGTCCACTCTCCAGCTGGCGAGGGCAAGTCTGTCGGAAATTGGGGAACTGTTGAAAAGGCATTTGCAAATCGAAGTGGTACTTAAGCGAGAAAGACAAGAGTTTTCATTATTCTTATGTACACTCCCCTCACTGCTCAATACCGCATGACTTGGAACATTAAAAAAAAAAGCTATTTAATCATTGCAGGTTAGAAATTGCAAGCACCGACCGGGGAGAAATTTGGAATTTGAACCACTGTACCGAGTTATCTCTCACCCCCAACACACACTTGCTCGATTTGAAAACTTTCTTTCTTTATTTTTTTTGCTTTTGACTGCAGAGTGGTCATTGCAAAATGAATCGAGTTATAACACACAATTTCTCACCAGAGCATTTTCCCTGCATTTAACCGGGTCTCAGAGAAACTTATAATAAGACCCCCCGACCTCTGGAAACTGAACTCCTGCAGGGGAATGAGAGCGCAGCTCAGTAGCGCTTGAAACTTTTTAGACCAGGGCTCCCAGTCTCAAACGCATTATATTCAGATCGCTCGCTGTATCGGCGAACGAGGCACAGATTTTAATTTTTGCCGCGGTGGTGTGTGTCTTGGCTTTTCGGAGGCTGATTATTTTTACTGCAGGGCTGCGAGAAATGACTGCGGAGGAAGAGCGTCGATCAAAGTCGAGTTACCACTGGAGGGTGAATGAAACGTTCAATGACAAAGGCTCCTGATTCGAAGGCGGAAAGCAAGCTTGCTATAGGATGTTTGGAGCGAGGGAACCACGCCGGCCGGGGAGAAGGGGCCACTCACACCCCGAGCTCACAGCCCGGATTCGTCACCTGCCACGGAAATGCCCCACTTAATACTGTTACTTCAGACCCTCTATCCAAAGATCATAGAGCTCTCTGATCTTTGCCTCTAGCCTTTAACATGGAAATGGCCAATCGAGGAAGTTTGCGAGAAAGCTGAACGTTGCCGTGTGGATTCCAGCCTCAAAGACAAAGGGAAAACGAGAGAGGGTGCCCAGAAATGTTTGTCCAAGCAGTGCGTGGCGAAGCGGGCACTTTATAGCACTGAGCGATACAAAATGCTGCAGTAACAGCCTGTCCCGCTGAGTTACTGCAGCATTTCGCGTCTATCTGGCATCTGCAGTTCCATCCTTCGTGTTTTATGGCACCGCTGGTCCCATTTGTAAATCAAAACCATTCCTTCTTTCACCCCAGACCCAAACCGAAATCAACTCGAGTTCATTCCAATCCCAATCAACACACTTTTACGCAATCACTCAAAAGTCCCCTGGCCGAATATTCAGCCCACCGTGTCTCAGAACAATCTCACTTCCCTGGAACCTCAGGTGATCAGTAATGACTTCCCTTCCCACCATTCTGCTAACACCACCTACATGGTGGTGGCCAATTAACCCATAAACCACCAAAAGGAACCCCACCGGCGAACATGTAAACCTCACGCACAGATAGCAGAGAAGGTTAGGTCGCTGGAGCTGGAGCTGGCAGCACCGGCCGTAGTCCCATCCCGACACATGGGCAAGAATCACCCCCCCCCCCCCCCCCCCCCCCCCCCCTCCCCCCCCCCCCCCCCTCCCCCCGCTTCACTCCAACTCGAAACCAGGACTGGTTCCTCCCCATCCAAGCGTGAGATCGGTGATAGATACAAAAATGCTGGAGTCGTTGAAAGGAACAGGATAGAAGGGATGGGTGACGTTTCGGGTCGAGACCCCCCCTTTAGACGCCGTCCCCATTCCTTCTATCCAGAGATGCTGCCTGGCCCGCTGTGTTACTCCAGCATTTTGTGTCAACCAGCATCTGCAGTTCCTTCCTCTTCGATCGTGAGATCGATGCCCGGCATCGTATCTCCAATAGGAGAACGTTTTCCCATTTGTCCCATCTCCAAACCGCAATCACTTCCTCTGTCCCTTCCAATTCTGAACGATCACTACTCTGTTCCAAAGATCGCTCCGCTATAGGATCTTTGCTCTATTCCACCAAATCCAGTATGAAGGCTATACTCGCTTCGCTCGAAACCCAAAAGCGTAACCCTGTTAACCCTAAAACCCGCTCTACGTCCCGACACTCAATTTAGATCCCCCACCCCACCCCCAACACCTCAAAACATTAAACCAAGAAGATACTCATCACGTGTAGAAAGGAACTGCAGATGCTGGTTTAAACCGAAGATAGACACACAAAGCTGGAGTAACTCAGCGGGACAGGCAGCATCTCTGAAAAGGGGACTCATCCTGAAACGCTACATGTTCCTTCTCTCCAGAGACGCTGCCTGTCCCGCTGAGTTACTCCAGCATTTTCCCTCTATCTTGGATCCAGTTTCTATCCCTCCCCTACTTATTTCGACTCTAATTCTAAAGGGGGAGGGGATACTGTTTTGGATAATCTCCAAGCACAGATTACAGTTCCCGATAAACCGTGACACCTCCCAACTCAATTCAAACGCTGGTAGACAAAAATGCTGGAGAAACTCAGCGGGGGCAGCAGCATCTATGGAGCGAAGGAAATAGGCAACGTTTCGTCCCGAAACGTTGCCTATTTCCTTCGCTCCATAGATGCTGCTGCACCCGCTGAGTTTCTCCAGCATTTTTTGTCTACCTTTGATTTTCCAGCATCTGCAGTTCCTTCTTAAACAATTCAAACGCTTGTCTCCGGAGTATCGTCGTTGACTATATAATTGCATAAAACCGATAGCTCTTGGGCTTTCTATGCTAAAACTGCGCTACTATGCGCGGCTTGCCCAATGTACCTTTCCTATCGAGTTACTGACATCAGATTGCGTTGCTAGCTGGGTCTGCGGCATAAATGTAGTTTGCAACCTCTGCAGGTTGTCCTGAAATCCTTTACCTCCAGAGTGAAGCTCGTGTTGAAAACGTGGCGTGGACCTTGCTTTAATATAGTTGTCTGGGAATGATTTCCAATGTGTTTTGATGCTCTTTGCAAAATCTCAGCGTTGTTATCTCCGGCAGGGAGTCCATGAGATTGTAGCGGAGCCGAATGCGGAGGTGGTGTGTGTGTGTGTGTGTGTGCGCGCGCTTGTAACTGCTTTGCAGCAGTGGCTGGTGTATTAGGTGAAGTTCTCTGGGGGGGAAGGTTCCCTTTTTACCATTGAAAGGTGCACACACTATTGTGGTTTAAGAAACACGAGCGGGTGTTAGCAGTAATTAAAGGGACACAAATGATGTTTGCGAGATTTGGTTGGGCGATTTATTTCAAAAGGGGGTGTGCGGTCTGCTTGCTGATTTACCACCCCAGTCTAGGGCGAACCGTCTGCAATCTAGTTTAGTGCTTCCAGGGAAAAGAATCAGCTCCGGTGGTTGTCCTTCATTGTCAACACTCACAGTGTGCAATTGGAATCCTAGTCCCAACCCCACTCTCATTGTTTAAGCCAGGCCACATGTAATTTGGGATATCGTGCTTTTTCAAAAAACGCCCAAGGTAAATGCTAGCCCTAGCCGATTATGCTCTCCCAATTAGCAATCTAGATGAAGGGTCCCGATCCGAAATGCCCTCTACAGATGCTGCTTTAAGTTTCTGCACCCGCTCTCCCCCCTTTATTTGCTGCAGATTGCAGCATCCGCAGTCTCCTTGTGCTGGCCACTGATGCATATCAGGCAGGCAGGGCACAGCGCGTATTTAACTTCACAAGCTCGCTTCCCCATTGTTCTGCCTCCGGTTTTTACACGGCTGTGGCCAGTTAACTTGGAAAAGTGGGACCCTCGGTCACACCGAGCGGACTGCTTGACGATAACTCGGCAACAGCCGGATTCCGCCCTCTAGGTACTTGCTGGGAAGGACCGGCTCCTTTGAACGAGATGAGAAGTCTGGAGGCGGGGGCTGTGTGAGGAGCTGATACTAAATTCTTACTAACCCCACACAAGAGGTTCAGTGAAGCCTCTCGCACGTACCAAGCAATAGCAACTGCTTCCTGTGTTACCTGCACTCCCGGCTATTTGCGGGCACTCTCGTCAAACCACACCGATGGCTATAAATAGTGCCCCCTTTTTCATTCATTTAAGCAAATCTTTGAGGAAACGATAGGCCAGATGCATTTCATCAAAGATCAGATATATCAAAGAGATCTCTTCACGGGACGACGTGGCTCAGCGGTTTAAGAAACTGTAGACTTCATGTGGTAGACCTTGTCCTTTTAAGGGTTAAACGCAGTCGTGGGAGTCTTTTCATCAATTGGCTCTCGGTAATTCATCAGAGATTCAAATGTCCTTTTTTTTTTTCGGCAACCCAGCCCCGAAGTTGTGGGGGCTCCTCCTCTGATGCTGACGGAATAATGATAGGTGTCAAGTCCGCATTTGAACTTGCAGCAATTTAGATTTGTGCTTCTTTTCTCCCCTCCGGTTGAGAACAGACACTGTGGGACACGGTTACACGCTGTAACAGGAGGGGTCTTTAAAGAGCCACCGGGAAACAGACCCCGGGCTACAGTCAGTCGACTCTTAACTTCTCAACGACGGGAGCTACTGCAATATTGGTCGTGGGACTATAAATCACGTTTTGTAAGGACTGCCTCATGTGCTCGACCTCTTGAGAGGTAAGGTCGATTTTCTTTTAGAATAACCCTATTAAAACTAATTTCAGCACTGCGGTCTATGCTTAATTGGCGAGAAAAAAACCCCCTCTATAATAGAGGGTTGACGAAGACTTCCAGGCATGTCAGAAAGCTGAAAGGTTGGAAGTGTTAAGAGATAAGGATTTAAAGGGGGGGATGTGGATAGCAGGGATTGGAGAGACGGGATGAATGCAAGGATCAGACTGACAGGGTAGGGATGGGGAGAGTGGGTAGTAGGAGCTGTGGGCACTGTGAGTGGATGCGCCGGGGACTGAGTGTGAGAGCGTGTGTGTTACACAAGGTGGTGTGTGTGGTGTGGTGTGGTGTGCGCGCGCTTTTGACTCTGTCCTGTTTGAAAGTGTATGACTATGTGAAAGGAATAGATTTATGGGGTGCGAGAGTAAGTTGCATTTGATGCATGCGGTGCGAGTGCGCGCGTCTGCACCCAGTGCATAAGGTGAGTGAGTGGGCTGAGCGAGCGCATGTTTTTTGTGGCTTTGGGCATAGGTGAACAAAAAAAGTTTTGCATCCATCCAATGTACGTGAGTGGGCGACCGTGGTGGGGACCGTGGTGGCGACCGTGGCGGCGGGCGGGCGGATGCAGGGAACTTTAACGGAGGGCGCTGTAACTATGTACAGCCATGTAAGGAAAGAAGGATAATTGCAAAGGTATCGTTCATTGCATTGAATGCATTACATGTGTGCATCGTGCATCCATTACTTGTGCGGTCCTGTAGACGCGGAGGCGAGGCGAGGCGAGGCGAGGCAAGGCAAGTTCCTGGATAGCATAGACTCTGGTCGGAGTCACTTTGGTGGGAGGGGGGGGAGAGAACATGCAAACGCATCGCTGTTGGGTGCAGGAACACTGAATCCGGGAAGAGAAACTCCCTACAGCAGAAGTTTTCAGCGGGTTAAACAGACCCCCACGACAAACTATATTGGTGATCCGACAAAAAAACCAAAATGCTCCTTTGAACACAACTGCATTGTTTAACTTTCGGGACAGGGATGGCCGCGGATGCAGGGACACGGGGGCGAATAAAGTCATCTTGGCAAATGGCTATCTGTGTTGGCGCACACGCGGTTTCTGGTGGCAACAGAAATTAGAACAGAATACACTATGCGAATGTGAAATCCGTTTCAAATACATCATTTTTGTTCAAATTGGGGGACGGGCTGAATGAACAAAAGACTGTTGGGCGGATTTTATCCCCCACCCCTCCACCCCTTTAGTTTGAATCCAATATAGCATTACAAAGGCTCATTAAATGTGCGATTACACCAGGATATACAGAGGGAGGTATCACATTCTACAATAAAACGTTATTTCGCGTTATTTCGGGAAACTTTTCCCAGACGGAGCCCACCCACAATTAGCCAGAGCTGGCGAGGAAAAGGGGAACCCGGTTCAGCTGCAAGAGTTAGAATCAATTGAACGTTTCTCACCCATCAACGTCAGGGGTTTGGCTGTGGAAATTAGTACAGGGGTTTTGTGGGGCAAATAAATGTTGCTCCGGGCATCTGTCCCCATCTTCACTTGAATGTGGGTGTCAGTTCGCCTGCTAACTCTCAGCGTGTGTGTGATATCTGGGGAATGGAGTCAAACTCAGAGCCGTGTCCACATTCTCAAATGCTCTCTCTCTCATTCTGTGGAACAATGTCTTGCTGACATCTAGACTACTCTGCAGAGGAGAGGAGGGGGGAGGGAGGAGAGAGGGGGTGGAGTGGTGAAGGAGGGGAGGGAGGGGAGGTGTGATCAGCGAAAGCGGGTACAATTCCCATTAGAATGCAAATCAACATTAAAAGAGCACAAAACCAGCCTCCTAGGCTGCAATGGACAGGACTTTTAATAAGAATCTCCAGCACAAGCAAGGCTCATTGAAACAAAAAGCAGCTTCTTTGTGTAACTTGGTTACTGAGAGTCTCGCAAGATTCGTTCAGCAAAGTTTTCTCCTCCGGTGCGTTTGATTGGGCGTGAGTGAGTGAGCTGGGCTGGTTTGTATATAGGACATCAGTCCTCAGATGCCTTTTGCTAACTAGATCATGTCCTGGGATTTTGCTGTGGGCGGGTTAGGGTTTACTGCCCCCTTTGGGCAATGCGCCGCAACTACCGCTGTACTCTGGACCCTACTGTACATTTTCATGCAGGATCCCGGCACTCGTTCTTGATATGTAGTATTTTAAAATGGTTTATTCTGAATTATTTTGTCCCGAATGCTCAGTGATACAAATGCTTTGCAAAGTGCGTGAGACACTGAGGCTGTGGAATCGCAGAGTAAATGGTTTCTCCACATAGACCCTATGTTATGTACCCATTGCTGTTGGCATAGATGGGAGTGAAATTCCTTCGGTGCCAACAGCTCGCTGAGTTTTTCCATCAGTGTTACTTTTGCGCAGTGGGAATCTCACGCTGCTTTGTCCAACGGGGGAGGGGGGTGAATCAAATGTAATGGTGGTTATTGCAAAGCCTTTGATGAAGCCAAGTCGAGTTTTGTTGTCGTATGCATAACATAGAAACATAGAAAATTGGTGCAGGAGTAGGCCATTCGGCCCTTCGAGCCTGCACCGCCATTCAATATGATCATGGCTGATCATCCAATTCGGTATCCTGTTGCTGCCTTCTCTCCATACCCTCTGATCTCTTTAGCCACAAGGGCCACATCTAACTCCCTCTTAAATATAGCCAATGAACTGGCCTCAACTACCTTCTGCGCAGAGAATTCCACAGATTCACCACTCTCTGTGTGAATTTTT